>NC_069725.1:24950814-24968314 GCF_027358585.1 Pangasianodon hypophthalmus | reverse complement strand
AACATATCATTTCCAGTAAAATCTACTTGATTGACTTGAAGCTGTTAAATAGTACAGAAAATAAACGTATATATTTCTGTCTTTATGTGTCTTTATGACAATGTCTGCTCTTAAAAGCGCTACACAAATAAAACTAAATTGGACTGAAATAAAACAAGTAACTCAAACCCATACTGTTTGTTTACACAGAAGCACGAATCATCAGAGAAACTGTTTTATTAACGTGATGTGATTAGAATGCACGTGTATGACCTCCAGCGGGAAAAATACTTAAGTTTACGAAAGTTTATATTTTAGGAATTTGTAGGGAAAAGTAAATAGATTTGCTGTTAAAGGTCAATATACAGCACACTGTAATAATGGATAAAAGATATATTTTATTGCTTATGTTACCAAAAATGGATAATAATGCCGACAACACGGAGGTGTTATTGTAGTGTCATTCATATTAAACGATTTATCTGAAGTTTATCATTATAATATTAGGATTTGAAGTCATGCAGGTTTGTAAATCCAGGTATAGCTGTAAAAAAAATTTTTTTAATTAAGAACTCAGAAGAAGAAGAAATATGTCTCTGTTCCCTTGAGTTACTAGTTTTTGAGTTTTGGTTTTTGTTTTTTTTTTTGTTAGCCTCGGAGTTTTCATGTTGTTAGAATGCCGTGTTTCCTCAGCAGCTACAGCGACCTGTTATTGCTGTTTGTGTCCTCGTTGAGTTCAGTTTACGATCCAGCTAAGTTTTACGGCAGCTGATTTTTTTTTTTTTGTGACGTACAGACCTGAGCGTAACGTAGCAACAGTCACTCGAGCGCACATTAATCAGGTTGTAGTTCTGCACTGATTCACTGTTTAACCTCCAGCTTTAAGGGCTGCAGATGTTACAGAGTTACAGGTGGAAAACGTCCTCAGTTAGCTTAGTGACCAGAGAACATTCCAGAAGGTTTCAACACTTAAAATCACAATGTGTTTGGTCCTCATCCTGTATAACATACCTGAGGTGAAGCATGAGAGCACACACACACACACACACACACACACAAAGCATGGAGAATGTGCTCTCTTACATGACCTCAGGAGAGGGAAAAACTTACAGAAGAATAGAAAAAATAAACTCAGTGTTTCTCGTAACCCACCTGGGTGTGTGCATTTATACAGTCGGGGAAAAGGGACCTGGAAAAAAGACTCTTACAGAAAAATCAGACTACAGTTTATACTTTATTCTTCTTTACTGTAAATGATTAATTATCTCCTGCAGTGGTAAAGAGCTGATGAAATAATTTATGACGTACATTTTTAAGAGAAAAGTAAGTCAAGACACAGCACTAATCACTTTAAATATTGGAGTGCTGATTAAGTTTACTGAGAACCAGGGAGTTGGAAATCTGCTTTGAAGATGGACCTGTATTACACAAGTATATATATCACCACTGTATCGCCGCTGTAACATCACTGTGACATCAATCTACCTTCACTGTATCATCACTGTAATGTCACTGCGATGTCTCTGTATCGCCACTATAACATAACTACAACACCATTATAACATCACTGTATCGCCACTGTATCGCCACTGTATCGCCACTGTATCGCCACTATAACATAACTACAACACCATTATAACATCACTGTATCGCCGCTGTAACGTCACTGTATCGCCACTGTAACGTCACTGTATCGCCACTGTAACGCCACTATAACATAACTACAACACCATTATAACGCCACTGTATCGCCACTGTATCGCCACTGTATCGCCGCTGTACCGTCACTGTATCGCCACTGTATCGCCACTGTATCGCCACTGTAACATCACTGTATCGCCACTGTAACGCCACTGTATCGCCACTGTAACGCCACTGTATCGCCACTGTAACGCCACTGTAACGCCACTGTATCGCCACTGTAACGCCACTGTATCGCCGCTGTATCGCCGCTGTATCGCCGCTGTATCGCCGCTGTATCGCCGCTGTATCGCCGCTGTAACGCCGCTGTATCGCCGCTGTATCGCCACTGTAACGCCACTGTATCGCCACTGTATCGCCACTGTAACGCCACTGTAACGTCACTGTATCGCCACTGTATCGCCACTGTAACGCCACTGTATCGCCACTGTATCGCCACTGTAACGCCACTGTAACGCCACTGTAACGCCACTGTACCGTCACTGTAACGCCACTGTATCGCCACTGTAACGCCACCGTACCGTCACCGTACCGCCACCGTACCGCCACCGTAACGCCACCGTATCGCCACCGTAACGCCACCGTAACGCCACCGTATCGCCACTGTAACGCCACTGTAACGCCACTGTAACGCCACTGTAACATCACTGTATCGTCGCTGTATCGCCGCTGTATCGCCACTGTAACATCACTGTATCGTCACTGTATCGCCGCTGTATCGCCACTGTAACATCACTGTATCGTCACTGTAACGCCGCTGTATCGCCACTGTAACATCACTGTATCGTCACTGTAACGCCGCTGTATCGCCACTGTAACGCCGCTGTATCGTCACTGTAACGCCGCTGTATCGCCACTGTAACATCACTGTATCATCACTGCAATGTCTCAGCATCATCAGTGTTTCGTCACCGATTTGTCTCTGTAACGTCACTGTATCTTCACTGTACTGTCACTGTAACATCACTGTATCGCCATTGCAACGTCACTGTGTTGTGACTGCAACGTAACTGTTTTTATTATTACATTTATAACATTTTTCAGAGCACAATTAGTACAGTTAAAACACTTTTAGCCCTTATGAAGCCTGAAAAATGATCTTCATTCAACTGTTCTACTTGCTTAATTGTTGTACTCTAATCGTATGGAAAAAAAGCTAATTACACAGTTTCTTTTTTTAAAACAGTATTGTAGTACTGAATGGTACAGTTAGTAGTAAGCCTGCTGTGGTAGTGTACTCAGTAGAGTAGTGTATGGTTTGGGACGCGGCCCGTCCTCCACGCGTGCTGTTGGTGTAACTGAGGAGACTCGCTGCTTCAGCCCCAGTTTTTCCTCCACGCCCTAAAAATAGTCCGAGCTCTGAGCTATGGAAAGTGTGAAGGCGAAACATACCTGGTTAAAAATAGGCGGCCAAAATGGAGGGGCCTCTGGGTCCTAACACCCCCCCCCACCACCACCCGCCACCCCACGCACATACACATACACACACACACACACACACACACACAAACTGAACACTGACTTGCATCCCAAAAAAGTCATATTTAGCAAGTGGCATTAACTAGCCAGCTAAGCAAACGGTAGCTATAAGGACATTTACAGGGTTACCATGACACTTCGCCATTTCCTGTAGCTCAGTGTCAATAGAACTGTTGGCTCTGATCCAGTAAATGTTTTTTAACAATATGGAACTTCCCCAAAGCCACTTCCTGTGATTACATGCTAAAGCTGCCGTATATACATTTCACTGACATGTTCAAATGATGTGACCAAAAGACTCCTCATTGATATTTTACGAGAAATGAAAACCAGCAAACAGTTTATCTAGCAACAGACATGTCAGGAAATTACTCAGAAAAGATTAGGATTAAATGTCTGTTCTAAAGGTTCACTGTAATTTGCTGCTCGAATGAACACACTGAACTTTAATGAGATACACGACAGTCACATGCGTTTCTCTGGACATTGGTAGCTGATGATCACAGTGCTGCATGGAAACCTCGCAGAACCTGGCATCGCTTTACGCACCGACCAAGATTCCCACTTCTTGTGACACTATTTTAGCATAAAGAATCTAAAACTGAACTACAACAACAAATATTACAGTATAATGAGAAAGTGTTGTTCTCGTGTGTACCTGCTGAGGAGTGTGAGACAACTGTGTGTTTGGTTGTTGAGAAAATGTTTCATTCATATTATTTAACAAAAAAAATCAAGAAAGAGGAATTAGTATAATAAAAAACCCTACCAGCTTGTCCCTAGCAAAAATAAATACATAAATAAATAAAGTCATTAAGCTTTGAGAAAGTTCTCCTAACAGCCCAGTTAACTCTCCTCTCACTGTATCTACAGACCTGCAGGTATATAATATGTTGTTATTATTAGCAGTGCATATGCATATGTGTAGATTATTATTATTATTATTATTATTATTATTATATGTAACAAATTTACGAATGTATTTTATTAGTCGTATTATTACTTTCATTTTCAGTATTAATTAATTGTATTATTGTTATTATTATTATTTAGTGATTAATGTATTGATATTTATATGTAGCTTATTAATAGTAATAATAATAATAATAATAGTAATAATAATAATAATAATAATAATTTCATTAGCTCAGTATGGTTTGTCGGTAACCGGTGTCTTTAGGACCCAGCATGCGCGTGCACCGAGACACCGAGCGAGCGCCTCTGAAAAAGAAACAGGACAAAAAAGAGAGAGAGAGAGAGAGAGAGAGAGAGAGAGAGGAAAGAAAGAGAAAAGCGAGCGCCCGGGAGCGCGAGCAGCATTCGCGTGTTGTCTCTGCTAGCGCGAGCTCTCCGTGTCCGTGTCCGTGTCCCCGTTCGCGCGGTTCCGGTGCCGGACACCGGGAGTTTCCTGAGCGGTCCAGAGGAGGTCATGTCGGTCCACAGCACCGGTACCGGAGCCAGAAAGTATTAGCGCGGTGGAGGCAGGTGAGGAGAAGAGCTCTGATTTATACACATTTACACACACATCTGTTTCCACATCTGACTTTAACCTGGAAAACACCACACTATACACAGCAACCATCATCATCATCATCTTCATCATCATCATCTTCATCATAGTATTAATAATAATAATATTAATCATAATAATAATAATCATCATCATAATAATATGTAACAGTTCTGTACTCATGTCCTATTTATATTGTTATATGTGCTGTTTATATATACAGATATTATTATTATTATTATTATTATTATTATTATTATTAGCAGTAGTTATATTTGTTATGTTTATTATATCTTATTTTTAGCAGTAGTGTTACTTTCATTATTAATATTAATGATTATTAATACTGAAAGTTATTTCTGTGCGTTTGACATTTCGCCTATTATTTATTTATTTATTTGTTTATTTATTTATTTATTTGATATTATACCTCTACTGAGTTTTTTAGTCACTCGTTCTCAGCGTGTATGTGAGTGTGTGTGAGTGTGTGTGTGTGTGAGCATGTGTGTGTGTGTGTGTGAGAGAGAGAGACACCACACTCGGCTCTGTGTGAAGGGAAAATTGTGTGTGATGTTTATCGGGTTAAATGGAGGGGAAACTTCACTTCTCGAATGAAACACAGCCTGCTTGACCTTCTGCGGCGTTTGGCCTCCTGTCGCGTGCAGCTGGAGTAAATTTAGAGCCGTTTCTTATCAAACGCATGAAGTGAGCGTGTCGCGCACGTAACTCCTAACCGTTTCTGGAAAATGGCTTTTATTTCTTTTACTTGCTTTTTCATTCTTCGAGGAGGAAAATCAGCAGCTTGACTCCAGAGAAACTTTTCATCCCTCCAGCCAGCAGAGAGAAGGTGTGAAGCAGATGGTGTTTTGTTGGTGTTTTACACTGAATCAGTGGTTTCTGACTGACAGGAAGACGTCTTTAATGAGGGTCTTTAATGATTTTGTCTTTTTTTTGGACAGAGCTGCTCTTTGACTCAAAGAAAAGCGCCAGTGTGACAGTGTTTAGGAGTCAGAACAACTGGAAAAATTGTGTGATTAAACACCGTAAATGTGGATTTAATGAAGTGTGAAGTCTGTATTTTAGTGTTTAAGTAAGTTTAAGTTCTTTACATGTAATCTGCACACGCAATATTTACACAGATGATACAAATTCAAATTTAATAAACATTTTTCACAATTTTTGGTGTTTGTTGATCGGTGGTGTTGACGGTGTTATCGGTGGTGTTGACGGTGTTGAAAGTGTTATCGGTGGTGTTGAAGGTGTTATCGGTGGTGTTGAAGGTGTTATCGGTGGTGTTGAAGGTGTTATCGGTGGTGTTGAAGGTGTTATCGGTGGTGTTGATGGTGTTATCGGTGGTGTTGACGGTGTCGAAGGTGTTATCGGTGGTGTTGAAGGTGTTATCGGTGGTGTTGATGGTGTTATCGGTGGTGTTGAAGGTGTTATCGGTGGTGTTGACGGTGTTATCAGTGGTGATGGTGTTATCGGTGGTGTTGAAGGTGTTATCGGTGGTGTTGACTGTGTTATCGGTGGTGTTGAAGGTGTTATCGGTGGTGTTGACGGTGTTATCGTGGTGATGGTGTTATCGGTGGTGTTGACTGTGTTATCGGTGGTGTTGATGGTGTTATCAGTGGTGATGGTGTTATCGGTGGTGTTGACTGTGTTATCGGTGGTGTTGATGGTGTTATCAGTGGTGATGGTGTTATCGGTGGTGTTGACGGTGTTATCGGCGGCGTTGACTGTGTTATCGGCGGTGTTGACTGTGTTATCGGCGGTGTTGACGGTGTTATCGGCGGTGTTGACTGTGTTATCGGCGGTGTTGACTGTGTTATCGGCAGTGTTGACTGTGTTATCGGCGGTGGTGACGGTGTTATCGGCGGTGTTGAAGGTGTTATCGGCGGTGTTGACGGTGTTATCGGTGGTGTTGACGGTGTTGAAAGTGTTATCGGTGGTGTTGACGGTGTTATCGGTGGTGTTGACCGTGTTATCGGTGGTGTTGACGGTGTTATCGGTGGTGTTGATGGTGTTATCGGTGGTGTTGGTGTTATCGGTGGTGTTGATGGTGTTATCGGTGGTGTTGGTGTTATCGGTGGTGTTGATGGTGTTATCGGTGGTGTTGATGGTGTTATTGGTGGTGTCGAAGGTGTTATCGGTGGTGTCGAAGGTGTTATCGGTGGTGTTGATGGTGTTATCGGTGGTGTCGAAGGTGTTATCGGTGGTGTCGACGGTGTTATCGGTGGTGTTGACGGTGGTGTTGACGGTGTTATCGGTGGTGTCGAAGGTGTTATCGGTGGTGTCGAAGGTGTTATCGGTGGTGTCGACGGTGTTATCGGTGGTGTTGATGGTGTTATTGGTGGTGTCGAAGGTGTTATCGGTGGTGTCGACGGTGTTATCGGTGGTGTTGACGGTGGTGTTGACGGTGTTATCGGTGGTGTCGAAGGTGTTATCGGTGGTGTCGAAGGTGTTATCGGTGGTGTCGACGGTGTTATCGGTGGTGTTGATGGTGTTATTGGTGGTGTTGATGGTGTTATCGGTGGTGTTGACGGTGTTATCGGTGGTGTTGACGGTGTTATCGGTGGTGTTGATGGTGTTATTGGTGGTGTTGAAGGTGTTATCGGTGGTGTTGAAGGTGTTATCGGTGGTGTTGATGGTGTTATCGGTGTTGTTGGTGTTATCGGTGGTGTTGATGGTGTTATCGGTGGTGTTGACGGTGATGGTGTTATCAGCCACATTGTAATTGTCAGTTTTTGTAACTGAACACTGCAGTGTGTATCCTGGTTTAGTGTGTGATATTGTGTACTGATATGGTGTACTGTGTGTGTGTGTGTGTGTTGCAGGTATCAGGTGTTGATGTGCAGGTGATGGGGGACACATGTTCACATAAACTCGGCTCAACGAAGCTCCTGAAGCTCCTCATCATCATCCTGCTCTGTGTGTGTGGCCTCATCTGCCTCCTCACACTGCTGCTTGCCTTCACAGGTAACACACACGCACACACACACACACACACACACACACACACACACACACCCCATTACATCTGACCATATCAGTCCCTTACGAGAGCATGGCCATAACTTGAAAACATCAGCACAGCCATTGTGTGTGTGTGTGTGTGTGTATGTGTGTGTGTGTGTGTGTGTTACACATGAACACACTAATCCATGTTTCATGCTCATCATTTGGCTCAATGGGACGAGGTGTGAACGAGTGATGCGACAAATGAGTGTTAAATAAGAGGCAGTGACGCAAGCTTCCTGTGTGTGTCACCACCCCTCTGTCCTCCTTCAAAGCCTCCTACACACACAAACACACAAACACACACAGACACACAAACACACACAGACACACAAACACACACAGACACAAAGCTTGTGAATCCATTTTATATTGCTCTTTAACTCATTTGGACACCTTTCAATCAATCCACTGTGAAGAGGCCCTGCTAATTCTCTGTGTGCGCACATGTGTGTGTGTGCGCGTGTGTGTGTGTGCATGTGTGTGTGTGTGTGTGTGTGCGTGTGTGTGTGTGCATGTGTCTAAATTTGTTTCTTCACACACTGACTCACTCAGAGTTGATGTTATATTGATGTAAAGAAAAAAGAAATCTGTCTAAAAAAGAAACTTATTCACTTCTGATGATGCATGAACAGGCTGTCTCACACACACACACACACATACTTATTGTGTGTGGTTAAATAATAATTATATTTGGTAATAAGGTTTAGTCACTGTCTGTCTCTCTCTCTCTCTCTCTGTTTTTTCTCTCATTCTTTCTCTCTGCTTGTAAAATCCCTCGAAGCATTTTATGGTCTCACCAACAGAACATTGTTCTGCAGTGTGAAAAAGACAGAAGCATAAAGGACACTGTGTGCGTGTGTGTGTGTGTGTGTGAGTGTGTGAGTGTGTGTTGGGAATTTCTGTGTGTGTCTGGGAAGCTTTGTTCATTTTCATTAGTTCTTCTTTCCCACATTTTTCCTCTCAGTTCATTTCTCTTCTTTGTAATGTGTAAGTGATGCTGGTGTGTAACTGACGCTGGTGTGTAACAGGTGTGTAACTGACACTGGTGTGTAACTGGTGTGTAACTGACACTGGTGTGTAAGTGGTGTGTAACTGACGCTGGTGTGTAACTGGTGTGTAACTGACGCTGGTGTGTAACTGGTGTGTAAGTGGTGTGTAGCAGGTGTGTAAGTGGTGTGTAACAGGTGTGTAACTGGTGTGTAACTGACGCTGGTGTGTAACAGGTGTGTAAGTGGTGTGTAACTGACGCTGGTGTGTAAGTGGTGTGTAACTGACGCTGGTGTGTAACTGACGCTGGTGTGTAACAGATGTAGTGGAAGAGTGTGTGTGTGTGTGTGTGTGTGTATACAGAATCAGTGTAATTGGAGGAGTGGTACTTTAAGAGTTAAGTCCTTCAGCAGATGGTGTTGGAGTGTGTTTTTTGGTGCATATGTGTGTATATATATATGTGTGTGTGTGTGTGTGTGTGTGTGTGTGTGTGTATAAATATACACTCTCTCCGTGGGTTCCTCAGCTGTTGCTGTATTTATATAGAAGTGAGTCGCAGATCTTTTCTTCCCGCTATAACGTCAGACAGCTTCACTCCACACGTCACTCATCTTTTCTTCTTTTGTTCTTTTTATTTCCACATCATTCTCTCTCTCTCTCTCTCTCTCTCTCTCTTTCATTCATTATGTTCTTTCATTTCTGCTACATTGTTCTAGCTTGTCTTTCTTTTCTCTTCATTTCTTTTCCTTCTCCTCGCTCTACACTGCACATCATTTTATATTTTATTTTATTCTTAGATTTTGTTCTAAGGTTTTAAATCATTATATCTGTGTTAATTTATACCATGGATATGAAAAAATACTCATTTCTGATTGGCTGGCAGTTTACTCATCACGTGTTCTTATAAATGTTGTATTTCTGGTCAAAAGTTGTTGTTATAAGTTAGTGTATTTTGTATTTAGTTTATATATTAATATATAAAACATTAAATAAGTTGCTCATCATGTGTTCTTATAAATGTGTGAATGTATGTATTTATTGATTTATTGATTTATTTATTTACATTTTTTTATTTATTGCATTTTTCAGGAATAATCGGGAATGGGCTGCTTGACTCCAGTGACTCCGCCCCTCTCTCCGCCACAGAGGTTTCCATGGCGACCCTCAACCCCCTTGTTGCTGAAACAATGGATCGCCGCGCCGTTGTTAATGCCACGGCGACGATATCGTATATCAGCACGGGAGCTTTCCATCCAGAATCACCTTCCACTGACCCTTTAATGTCCGACTCATCATCATCATCATCATCATCATTTCCATTAGATGCCACACCTACGCCGACTGCTGATTGGTTAATGAGTTTTTCCACCATAAGTGCTCTGTCGAGTGTCGAACCCACAAGCACAAACGCTGACCCTGGTGAGAAACGAGGTTGCACCTCACGTTTACTTTTTCTTCTCGCACATTTCCTTCAGTTCAGCTCAGATACAGTAATTTCTCAGGCTGGAAAGTTGCAGCGTTTTGGATTTGTTGATGTTTGGCTGTGTTTCATTTCCACGCTGTAGTGTGGATCAGGAAACATCCGCTCTGCTCGGCTGCTTTTTGTTTTTCTGGCGTTGTGTATTCTGAAATTTGGGATCCAAACATAGAAGCGTCCACAAAAATGCTAGTGTGGCTAACAGTGAGCGACACCAGGGCCGTGCTAGCTTCATGGCTAGCCACAAATATGCGGAGAGTCTTGTACGTTTTCTTCTGTTTTCTATTTTCTCCCAAAGTATTTTTGTTCCTATAAATATTCCAGCTTTTATTCTACAGTAACCTGCACACGTTTGCACTTTCTCTTGTCTTCGCTATATAAGAGTTTAGTTATAAAATGCATCGAGTACGCAGAAATGTGTTGTAGCTAAGAGTTACACAGCAGCGAGTGAGTAAACTGCTTTAAACACCTCTGTGTCCACCAATCAGAACTCTCCTCCAACAGCCAACAGCCAATCAGAACTCTCCTCCAACAGCCAACAGCCAATCAGAACTCTCCTCCAACAGCCAACAGCCAATCAGAAACTGACCCTGATGAAGGCTGGTGGAAAATTCACACACAGTGTACATCAAAAACTCACACACACACACACACACACACACACTACAATGTCTGCATATGGTTGCCATGGCGATGTGAACGGCCTGTCAGATGTCTGATTGGTGTACTGCTCTCTCATCATCTCGATTCTAATCGATGTGCTTTTGTCGTAATCAGCTAAAGTCCGACTGATTCATTTCACTTTCTCACACACACACACACACACACACACACACACACACACACACACACACACACAAATCTGTGCAATTCTGCACTTAACACAACTTTTTAGGACACTCAGATCCTCACACTACAAACTGCTTCATCATCTCTCTCTCTCTCTCTCTCTCTCTCCTTCTCTCTCTCTCTCTCTCTGTCTCTCTCTCCTTCTCTCTCTCTTTCTCTCTCTCTCTCTCTGTCTGTCTGTCTCTCTCTGTCTCTTTCTCTCGTCCTCTCTCTCAGTAGCTGTAAATCTAATTTATACTGTTTGTTCCTGTGATTTGCAGGTGATGCACTTTCCTACATTAGCATTCATTCTGCCAAAATGGCAAAGGACACTGTCTCTATTCCTTCTGTGTGTGTGTGTGTGTGTGTGTGTGTGTGTGTTTAAGAGACACTGAAAGACAGGAGACGGAGAGAAAGTATGTTTTTGTCCTTAGTCAGAGGGTACAGTCGCGACAGTGACTAGAATCCTGATCTCTGTGTGTGTGTGCGTGCGTGTGTGTGTGTGTGTGTGTGTGTGTCGGCACTGACCTCTACAGTGTGGAACGCAGTGTGTCTTTGCTGTACGTCCCTGTCTGCACAAACGGACGGCATAATGATTAATCAGAGCGACGTGTCTCTGTGTGTGAGACAGAGATACTGAACGTCTCTGAACAGCTTTGACATTGTCATGACACACACACACACACACACACACACACACACACACACACACACAAACACACAGATTAAAGTGAATGTACACAATGTCCTTTTACCCCAGTTGTAGTTCTTCACTTTCATACTGGAGCTATGAGGCTAATGTAGCTAAGGAGTGTGTGTGTGCGTGTGTGTGTGTGTGTGTGCATGTGCACGCATGTGTGTGTGTGTGTGTTTCAGGTGCCTGCTATGACATCACAGAGGCTCAGTGTCACATGTTGCCGTATAACCGGAGTGGCGTGTTGCCGGGGGCGATGGTGGTGAAACGTGGTGAGATGGAGATGTTCCTGCGCTTCTTCACGTACCTGAACAGACTGAACTGTTACTCACACATCATGCTGTTCGGCTGCACCATCGCACTGCCGCAGTGTGTCACCGAAGGGGGCGACACGTGAGTGTGTGGGTGGAGGACGGGGTACACCTGAGTGTTGTGGGGTTTCATTCCTGTCTTTCTGAATAAGAGTGTATTGATACAGTGTGTGTGTGTGTGTGTGTGTGTGTGTGTAGGCGTGTGATTTTGCCGTGTCAGTCGTTCTGTGAGGCGGCGAAGGAGGGATGTGAATCTGTTCTTCAGATGTTTAACGCCTCCTGGCCTGACTTCCTGCGCTGCTCACAGTTCCTCAACGTCACCACGGCAACACCCGGAGTCACGCCCACCTGCTACACCCCGCGCCACGCCAAGGGTCGGGCCTGTGAGTAACACACACACACACACACACACACACACACACACACACACACACAGAACAGTATTCCTGAATGTTTCGTGTATAGTTTCTGTCACAGTGTTAAAATTGTGTGTGTGTGTGTGTGTGTGTGTGTGTGTGTGTGTGTGTGTGTGTGTGTGTGTGTGTGTGTGTGTGTGTGTTTTGTCCACAGCTGTGTGTGGAGGCACTGACAGCTTCCTCTGTGCAACAGGAATTTGTGTCCCTCAGAAACTGGTGTGTAACGGGTTTAACGACTGTGATGACTGGAGTGATGAAGCCGACTGTGGTATGACACACACACACACACACACACACACACACATTAAACACTACATTCATGAATGTACACACACTAATACGTTATCGTTTCTATAGCAACAGCTCATTGACAGTGATGTGTACAGCGGACGCTGCACTGATAATAAACTGATTTTAAAATGATTGATGTGGTGAAGTTTTCTGTAAGGAGAAATGTGTTTCTGTAACGTGTATGGAAGGAGTCTCCAGTGTCAGCGCTTTGTAACAGTCAGAGGTAAAGCTGTAACTTCAGGACAGAGGAGTTTACGCTTCTTCGCGGTTTCTCAGTAACATGCAGAACAAGCTGCGATTTTAACTAGAAGAGAGAGAATAAAGAGAGAGAATAAAGAGACTCTGCTGAGGGAACGAGAGTTTATAGCTGCTATAACGTAAGTGACAACAGGAACTAACTCGTTTCACAGACATTAAATGTAACTATAAATGGATAAAAAGTACAACGTGTCGTTCTTTAATAAATATAAAACTAGCAGTTGTTGGTATAAGTGGAATAAAACACTTTGAGATGTACGATTGTAGAAGAATAAACTGGTGTTGATTATTTTATCTAATAGCACAAAGCGGCTTGCTGTTTATTTGATAACGTTGAATTTACTTATTTACTCTTTATTTACTCTTTATTTACTCTTTATTTACTCTTTACAAAACAGTGATGCTGAGATTATGAAAGCCAGACTTAAGCACGATAAGAATAAACATATTACCGCGGATTGTTGTACATGTTCAGGGTGTGTTAGTGTTAAACGCTGCTGGAACATTAACGAGCTCAAAGCTAAATTCCTAATAATAAAACAGCGACGTCAGAACAGCGGAGGCATTAGTAGTGTTTAAAAAAAAACAATTACTCATCATGCCACGTTTTAACGGTTGCCCCGAGAGACCACACGCTAATGAATTCACACGCGCAAATGAGTCAACACACACACACACACACACACACATCTCTAACATGCCTGTTCTTTTTTGTTCTTTCATTTTCTTTTGTTCTCTCTGTTGCCTTTGATTGACGTTCCAACAATTCCGCTTTATTCGCACGACCGTTAAATCAGCAGGATTTGGAAATTCAAAATGTAGCGTTTGAAAGAAAGGCAGAAAAGCTGGACGTGCTGAAGCGCACACACACACACACACACACACACACACACACACACACTCACCACTTTTAATATTTTACAGGTTTATATGTATATAAAGAAAGTTTACAGGGGTTTTAAGGTGTAACTTTTGTTCTGTTTCGGTTCCAAAGTTCAACATGAGTTTCAAAGATGAGTTTCTTCATAAATCCTCCACGTTTATCACGTTTATAGTCACCTAGTAACACTGGCAGTGCTGTAGCTTCTTCAAGCAAACAGTTTATAAAAACGTGCTGAACAGGTTCAGTTTTTCAATCTCATAAGCAGTAGATTCATCAAAAGCTTTAGATTTATTAAATTATATTGTCTGTAATTTTGGTCATTAAAAGGAAATATTTTAGACCTGAATGTTCAATTTTTTTGTTTATAAAAACACTGGAAGATTTTTAGATGTATATTTTTTAACTTTTGTTTATAACATCTTATCTCGTTTTACTCAGTATTCACAAATTGCTTCCGTTTAATAGTGGTATGTAGAAAAAGTCCGAATTCATGTGACATGCCGTTTTAAATAATTTATGAATGAGCGTGTTATGAAATGTAAGCTGCATGATCTGTCACTAATCTCAGGCACTGCGTGTGGTTCTTACTCTGAAAGTTACAGTTCAGTATGTTTTTGTAAAACTGTAAGATTCTCCTGATTTCTCTCTCCGTGTCTCAGTGTGTTCAGAAAAAGAGTTCGGTTGTGGTACTGGCCGCTGTGTGAACGTGTCTCTGCTGTGTGACGGGTATGACGACTGTGGAGACCTCAGTGACGAGCACAACTGCAGTGAGCGCACACACACACACACACACACACACACACACACACTATAGTTGACCTGACCTTGATTGGGATACTTTTACATTTTATGTATTGTTTTTTATTGTTCTATCATATTTTATAAATAAATTAAGCTAGTTCAGTGCAGAGCAAGCTACCTCTAATGTTTTTGTTGATATATATGACCTTTGACCCCTGCTGTAGAGTGTGACGCGATGAAGGAGCATCGGTGTGGAGATGGACGCTGCATTCCGCTGGAGTGGCTCTGTGACGGAGATCACGACTGCCTGGACAAGAGCGACGAGCTCAACTGCTGTAAGTCTGAGTGCAGGATTAAACTTCTTCTTTTCATGTCCCTACAAACCATGCTTTCAGCTGGCGGTCCTCATAAATACTTTATATCTGCTTCTGTGTGTGTGTGTGTGTGTGTGTGTGTGTGTGTGTGTGTAGCGTGTAAAGCGCAGGGCTTGTTGGAGTGTAAAAACGGACAGTGTATCCCCAGTGCCTTTCGCTGTGATGGTGAGGAAGACTGCAAGGATGGCAGCGATGAAGAAAACTGCACAAAGCAGCTGCGTGAGTCACACACACACACACACACACACACAGACACACATATACACACACACACACACACACACAGACGCACACACACACACACACACACGCACACACAGAGACGCACAGCTGCTTCCACTGACCTTAAGCTGCACACATTTCCGAAATTCTTTACACTGTTGTAGTAGCTGCAGTCTTTAACGTGTAATACATACTTACATACCTAAAATGCACACAAACACACACGTGTGCATATATATACACACACATGCATATACACACACACACACACAAGTGCACACACACACACCGGAGGTTGTGATCACATGCCTGACATACTGCCTGAATCTGAATAGCTCAAACCTGTTCACTGTCATCATCTCGTCTGATTGGTTCTTTTATTTCGGGATGGGAATTCTGTCTCAATCTGACGATAATACACGTCTCCTGTACATTACACACACACACACACACACCAGTTCCATAATGTTGGAAAGATTTACGCTACAGCTGGGGATAAGTTCAAGCACTGAGTGATCAGAGAGACTACAGTCCAGGAATACATCATAACATGAGCCTTGGCATTAATGTCATAAATAGAATATGAATTTGAATATGAATATGAATTCACGAGTGAGGCATAAAGATGAAAAAAAACCTGAAAATTAAAAATTATAAAGAGATTTATACCCAATACTCTGAAATACACAAATTGTCAGGATCAGAACGTTATACTACAAGAATAATCAGAATCAGGCGTAAATATGAAAACAGATGTGGAACGCAGATTGTGTGCCGTAGAACAGGAGCTCTCACATTTACACACAGACGCCTTTAACCAAACACACACTCCTTCACAGGTTCATTTACAAAATATTTTAGAAATCAGACATTATTTACATGTGAACAATACTATTTGGCTCTTTTGTGATCTAGAGAGTTTTTCAGTTCTGAACTTTCCACATATGAAACCCATTTTTATAAAAATTGTCATTAGATAAAACGCGACTCAGATCTTCTTCTAAAAGCCAGATGTTTTTGTGTAAAAATCAGAAATTGATTTTTCTGCTTATTTGTTTCTGTCTCTCAGTTCATGGCTCGTGTCTGCCAGGTCAGCCCAGCTGTATTTCCACTTCCTGTTCTCTTGGTTGTAGTGGTGGTTCCTGTGAGCCGCGCAACACCAGCGCTAACTGCAGTGAGTACACGTGGAGTTACCAGTTTATTCGCTACCTCTATTACTCCCTCCTCTGACTGGACCTTGTACAAGTACAGTAACTTACCATTGCTTATAATATAAATAGAAAGGAACGACGAAGAGACCAACAAAATGAACAGGAGACTTTTTTATTTGGTTGAAAATGTAGTGTGTGTGTGTGTGTGTGTGTCAGGTGGCTGTGAGCCAATCTCATTGGAGCTGTGTATGAACCTGCCGTACAACATCACACGGTTTCCGAACTATCTGGGCCACCAGTCTCAGAAGGAGAGCTCAGTGAGCTGGGAGTCCTCCCTCTTCCCTGCACTCGTTCAGACAAACTGCTACAAATACCTCATGTTCTTCGCCTGCACTGTCCTCGTGCCCAAGTGTGACCTGCTAACACACCAGAGAGTGCCACCTTGCAGGTAAATGTGTGTGTGTGTGTGTCTGTGTGTGTGTGATGGGGTAGTGGCGGTTCTGTACACATTTGTCTAGAACTTTATCTAGAACTGTGACTGCTTCCTGTGAGTGATGGTACCCAGTTTCCACCTGAATACTAATCCCAGGGTTAATCAGCAGATGTGAAATATTCAGGCCAACCACGAATCCTGGAGTATCAGGAACCATCTGATGATCTCAGGATGGGGGTCTAGTGGTTGGTGATGGTGGGAAATGACCTTCCAGAGAGATAGCACCATTGTTCTTCCATCACTCACTTAATATCCAGGGACCCCTGCTCTACCACTGCATATCTTTGCTCCACGGTGAGGAGTTCATGGCTAATGAAGCTCACTGGGAGCTCTTCACCACCTGGTTCTGTTTCTGATGTGTTTCTGAATTGTTTACCAAGTGATGCTGAAGATATGCTCTTCTTTAGTTCACTGCCCTTTCTTGGAGAGGTTGGACAAGGAAAGAGAAATTCACCATAAAGCATATGTAGTATATGTAGTTGTTTGCCCAAGAACGGTACCTTTCATGCTGCAGGAAGTTCCTTAGATCCTCCTTCTTTGTTTATTGAGATCTAAAGACCTCAAATTCAGTCCTATACCCCAGGTACTGTGCTTCAACCAAGCCCAGGTGGCATTTACTCAGGTTGATGGTGTATTGCTCCTTGTAGATGCACAGAGAGCTTGGTTCAACACTCCAGTTAGATCATA
>NC_069725.1:24938314-24943314 GCF_027358585.1 Pangasianodon hypophthalmus | reverse complement strand
ACACCAGTAATGTTTAATGTTTAAACCATGTTTAAAAAATGAAAACACAGTGGATTTGTATTTCCGAAATAAAACCCTGTCAACACAAAGCATTTTTCCGGTCTTATTTTCCTGTTTTCTTTTAAATTTTCATAGCTGTAAATTTGTAGTTACTGTTTGAAAATCTTGATATAAAGGGAGTGAAAAGTTGTGGCTGGTGTAGCTCCGTGATTACGGTCCTGTTCTAGAGTCGGGAGGTTGTGTGTTCAAATCCCAAGATGGCCAGAGTTCCTTTCCACCGACACGGAGCTGATGTAAGTAAATCATTTATATTGTTTTCATTATTCCAAACCCTATTATTATTATTGTTGTTGTTATTATTGTTATTATTATTAGGGGGCCAAGCACCGAAGAACTGTCTGGTACAAAGTTGTGAAATTTGACACACTGATTGCGGAAGGTCTAAGGAACATTCTGACCAAATTTGGGCCACGTGCTGCCAACATTCTAGCGCCACCATCGGGTCAAATTTTAGTTTGGAAGAACATTTATGGTCATAACGTTTGAACCGTGTGTCCAAAATTTAAAAGCCAGGCATCTCTGGATTCATTGTATCGAGCTGAGTTCAATTTCTGCCTAATTAGATTTTCCACCATCTTGGATTTTGTGTAAACAGTTTTTTCAGTACTTCTCCTACAAATGTTGTCCAGTCATCACCAAATTTGTCACACATCATCATCAGAGGAAGCCTCACAAAAGTTATCAAAAGAATTTTGAATAATCCAAAAAGGTTTGTCTGTAATGGCCAATGAATCTGATGGTGAAGCCTCTAAACAGGAAGTGAGGCTGTATCTCAGCAACGACTTTGCACACTGACACAAAACTTGGTAGGCATCTTCAGGACCATGACCTGAGGCTATGCAATATATTTTGTGCCAGCGCCACCTACTGGTCAAAAGTAACAATAACGTGTTAAAAAATGCTTACATCTAACTGCCATTTTTGCTTCTCCTCCTACAAATTTTGTCCGATCTTCACCAAATTTGGCTCACATCATCTTGACACCTGTCTAAACAATGCTGCAGCAGCAACGCTACTAGTCCTTTCCTCCTACAGTCAGAGAATTTCAGCACTGTCCGCAGTCAAAACATACACATCATGAGTGAAACTACAAATCACACTTGAATCTCTTTGCCTAAAGTTATGACTCTGCTCTCTCTGTCTGTGAATGTGCAGCTCACTGAGTCTGGGTGCTTGGCCCCCGAAAACGCTACTTGCAGCTTTAATCATTATTATTATTATTATTATTATTATTATTATTATTATTATTATTATGTAGTTCTTTGAGCATGTGTGTGACTATATTGTATTTTATTCTAAAATACTGTGTTAAGAATTCCCCTGAAATTGTATGTTAAATCATGTTAAATATAATGAAGGTATGAGCATCGATATAAACTCCATCGCTTCTTAAGCTTCAGCTGTAAGTACGTGTGATTTATGATCAGTCCACAAGGGGGCAGCAGTGGTGTAGCCTGAAAGAAAGTGGTAGATTGGTCTGGAAAAATGTAAACACGGCTTTATTGAGGAAACATCACAGCTAGTGCTCTAACATTAACCATGTGTTGTTCAGGAATGAAGGAAAGTCCAGTGGCTGGTTCGTCTGGTGCTGCTCAATTTACACCAAAACCTTAAAAAAACATTAAAACATTAAAACTGGTGTGTGAAAAGTGGCAACAAATTCGGTTTCCAGGACTGTTAAAGCCGAAGAATCCTTCAGTGTAAAAAAAAATCAGATTTATTTAACGTAGTAATTACTGCTTTTTATTTCTAAACCTGTCAGAATCCAAACACTGTGTTAATGTGTAGATTAATGAAATATTACAATCCAGATTGTATTTGTTTTAAACACAGTGTGATGAGCACCGTGTCACTGAGATGCTACTCTAATAGTTTGTACCTTTAACATCTACACTGTACGGCCAAAAGTAAGTGCACCCCTGACCATCACACCCATATGTGCTTGTTGAACATCTCATTCCAGATTTATTCTCCTCTGCTGTTATAATAAACTCCGTTACTGATCTCACACTGACGGAATGGTGACGAAATAAACATCACCAAGTGGGAGGTTCAGGAACCCTGAGAGGTGGGGACAGGATTCACATCCCTGACTGTGTGTGTGTGTGTGTGTGTGTGTAATAACACTGTGTGACCTTCAGTGACCTAAATGTCAGATTTACTCACTACTGAAAGAGAGAGAGAGAGAGAGAGAGAGAGAGAGAGAGGTGAATGACAGCAGGAGGGAAGAAAAGAGTAATGATGAGTAATGAAATGAAGGAGAGAAAACCCTTGAGGTGATGATGGAGAAGAAGAAAAAGAAGAAGAAGATGATAACGATGAAGAAGATGATGATGATGATGATGATGATTAGAATTATAATAATGATGAAGACTGTGATGATGACGATGGAGATAATGATGAAGATGATAAAGAAGCTGATTAAAATTGTGGTGATGATGATGAAGATCGTGATGATGATGATGATGATGAAGATGATGATCATCATGATGAGAAAATGATAATAATGATGAAGATTGTGATGATGATGATGATGATGATGATGAAGCTGATTAAAATGGTGGTGATGATGATGAAGATCGTGATGATGATGATGATGAAGATGATGATGAAGATGATGATGATGAAGATGATGATGAAGATGATGATCATCATGATGAGAAAATGATAATAATGATGAAGATTGTGATGATGATGATGATGATGATGAAGATGATGAAGATGATCATCATGATGAGAAAATGATAATAATGATGAAGATTGTGATGATGATGAAGCTGATTAATATGGTGGTGATGATGAAGATTGTGATGATGATGATGATGATGATGAAGATGGTGATGTGACACCATGTCTCTGAATGTGTGAACGCTTCAGCAGCTTTAGCCCAACCCCACGCGCCCTAATGAGAAAGGGAGCTAATCTAGTGCACTATGGAGTACAGCAGTGTGCGCGCGCGCGGTTTGGGACGCAGACCTTTCCTGCGCTGTGGTGCGGGAGCGCGCGCCTGTCCCGCGCCTTCACCGGGAGCAGACCGGGAGTGTGTGTGTGTGTGTGTGTGTGTGTGTGTGTGTGAAGCAGCACGTGATCTTCGCGCTCTCTGTAATCTGAGAGTTATTGGTTTGTCGGTTTGTTTGTGTTGTTTGTGTTACATGCGGTGTGTGAACATGTCCGCGGCCGGTAACGCGTCGCTTCCCCCCTCCGTTAACTTCACCAACCGGTTCGCGCAGCCGCCGTGGCGCGTGGCTCTGTGGTCGCTGGCGTACAGCTGCGTGCTGGTGGTCGCCGTGTTCGGGAACCTGGTGGTCATCTGGATCATCGTGGCGCACAAGCGCATGCGGACGGTCACCAACTACTTCCTGCTGAACCTGGCGGTCTCGGACGCGTCCATGGCGGCGCTCAACACGCCGGTCAACTTCATCTACGCGGCGCACGGGGACTGGTACTTCGGGGACGCGTACTGCAAGTTCCACAACTTCTTCCCGGTGGCCGCCGTGTTCGCCAGCATCTACTCCATGACCGCCATCGCCGTGGACAGGTGTGTGGCACGCGCCCGTACACACACACACACACACACACACACACTGCAGTGATTCAGCTGCACTTCGGTAGTTTAGTGTCTTCATCATGCACATTCTCAGAAGAAAAGCAGAGATGTTCAGGTTCTTCACTCTAGAGGAACCGTAAAGGTTCTGTGTAGACCCGCACCACTGAGGCTTCCCCTGTACAGAGAGGGTCTGAACTAGAACCTGTTTATAAAGTGAAGAACCCTTCTTCCTGTCCTGGGCCTGAGGAACCCGTATATCTGAACATGTGGTTTGGGAACCGCGGAGAACCGTAAAGCATCGCCAGGAGGAGCTGGAAAGTTTGTCTTATGATGGATGGTGGTTCTTTGGTTTGTTCCTGTCGGAGAACCTTAACCTTTAACACGTGTTAGAGTAGAACCTGTTCGAAAACTGCAGTGGGTTTAACGAGGGTTTAGAGTGGAATGTTCTAATGACGTGAAGAACCCTTAACTATCAGAAAAAGCCTTGAAGAACCATTTTAATGTTCTAAGAGTTCTAAGATGCGGTTCTAACGCTTAATGACTCATTAGTGGAACTGAAGCCAAACCTCAGGACTTTAAAAACAAGTTCAGTGTTAGTGCAGGTGTTACTTCAGCTTCAGGGGTTTCAGTGTGTGTGTTCATGTTTAACTGAGAACAGAGAGATGTTTCATACGGCCGCAGTGTGTGTGCGTGTGTGTGTGTGTGTGTGTGTGTGTGTGATGCTCTGTTAATCGTTTCAGTGTTATTTAGTACTTAATCAAATATTCACTTTATGTTCAGTATTACATCACAGCACTGCTGCTGCACTCTGATTGGTCGTCAGGTGTTGATTAGTTTTCTGTAACAGCAGCTCTGACAGTAGCGCAGGTTTATATTAATATTAATATTAATGCGCTCGCTCTATTACTTTATCGTTTCTATAGCAACAGCTCATTCACAGGAACTCGTACAGAGGACGGTCCACATTTAAAAAATATAAATAATATTGATACGGTGAAGTTTCCTGTAAGGAAACGTTTATTTATTATTTCTGCAGATATTAAAGTTTATCTTTATTATTTGATTAATAATATTATGTAAGTTTATGTAAATATACCTGTTTATCTAAAGTGACATACAGAGTGTCCAGTGTGTGTGCGTGCGTGTGTGTGTGTGTGTGTGTGTGTGTGTATACATGTTCAGTAAATTACACACACACACACACACACACACACACACACACAGATATGTTAAGACAGCAGACAGTGATGCTCTCTGGATATCATCAAAATAGAAGTGAGACAAATCCTAAGAGAGAGAATACACACACACACACACACACACACAGAGTGACTGAGTGCAGAGGATTGTCATGTGATCTTTCTTTCCGTGTGTGTGTGTGTGTGTGTGTGTG
>NC_069725.1:24928314-24933314 GCF_027358585.1 Pangasianodon hypophthalmus | reverse complement strand
ACCACTGACACACTAACCACTAACACACTAATCACTAACACACTAACTACTAACGACTAACACATTAACCACTGACACACTAACCACTGACACACCAACCACTGACACACTAACACACTAACACACTAACCACTGACATACTAACCATTGACACACTAACCACTGACACACTAACCACTAACACACTGACACACTAACCCCTGACATACTAACCATTAACACACTAACCACTGACACACTAACCACTGACACACTAACCACTAACACACTGACACACTAACCCCTGACATACTAACCATTAACATACTAACCACTAACACATTAACCACTAAAACACAGCAGTCTCAGACCAGCTCTGCTCACCAAAGTCTAATCAGAGTCAACCAAGTTACTGAGCAGATGAGGAGAGCGTATCTGGAGCACTGGGACAGTCAGAACCAAACCCAGTCCAGATTACACTGCTATCGGGCCTAAACACAGAGTAGGAACTGGCAGAGTGTCTCTTCACCGTCAGAGATAGAAAGCAGAGACACGTCCTGACCAGGTACAGGCTGAGTGAGCACAGTCTCGCTGTGGAGAAGGGCCGGCACAGGAGAACCAGGAGCACGGGAGAACCTGGAGCACAGGAGAACCCGAAACATGGGAGAACCCGAAACACGGGAGAACCTGGTACACAAGAGAACCTGGTGCACAGGAGAACCTGGCTGCCCAGAGAACAGAGACTGTGTGCTCACTGTGCGAGCGGTGAGGTCGAGACAGAGCTACACTTCCTCCTCCACTGTGAAAATATCAACACCAGAGAGAGAGAAACACCTTCACCAACAACATCACACTCAAAATACCAAACTTCTGCAATTTAATAGACGAAGAAAAACTAAGAATCATTCTGAGAGAAACACTGCAGCCTTCACTGCAAAGTATATATCAGAATGTGAGAGTCTGAGGGACAGCGAGACACCAAGAGTACTGCACACACCCTGAATACACACACCCTGAACACACACACCCCCTGAATACACACACACCCTGAATACACACACACCCTGAACACACACACACCCTGAACACACACACACCCTGAATACACACACACCCTGAACACACACACCCCCTGAATACACACACACCCTGAATACACACACACCCTGAACACACACACACCCTGAACACACACACCCCGAATACACACACACACCCTGAATACACACACACACCCTGAACACACACACCCCCTGAATACACACCCCCTGAACACACACACACCCTGAACACACACACACCCTGAACACACACACACCCTGAATACACACACACCCTGAACACACACACCCCCTGAATACACACACACCCTGAACACACACACCCCGAATACACACACCCCGAATACACACACACACCCCGAATACACACACACACCCTGAACACACACACCCCCTGAATACACACACCCCCTGAATACACACACACCCTGAACACACACACCCTGAATACACACACACACCCTGAACACACACACACCCTGAACACACACACACCCTGAACACACACACCCCGAATACACACACCCTGAATACACACACACACACCCTGAACACACACACCCTGAACACACACAACCCCTGAATACACACACACCCTGAACACACACACCCCCTGAATACACACACCCCAAATACACACACCCCGAATACACACACCCCGAATACACACACCCTGAACACACACACCCCGAATACACACACCCCGAATACACACACCCCGAATACACACACACCCTGAATACACACACACCCCAAATACAGACACACCCTGAATACACACACACCCTGAATACACACACACCCTGAATACTAACCACTGTGTGTTGATATTTTCACAGTGGAGGAGGAAGTGTAGCTCTGTCTCGACCTCACCGCTCGCACAGTGAGCACACAGTCTCTGTTCTCTGGGCAGCCAGGTTCTCCTGTGCACCAGGTTCTCCTGTGCACCAGGTTCTCTTGTGTTTCGGGTTCTCCCGTGTTTCGGGTTCTCCTGTGCTCCAGGTTCTCCCGTGTGAGCCCTTCTCCACGGCGAGACTGTGCTCACTCAGCCTGTACCTGGTCAGGACGTGTCTCTGCTTTCTATCTCTGATGGTGAAGAGACACTCTGCCAGTTCCTACTGAGACTGCTGTGTGTTAGTGGTTAATGTGTTAGTGGTTAATGTGTTAGTGTTTAGTATGTTAATGGTTAGTATGTCAGGGGTTAGTGTGTCAGTGTGTCAGTGGTTAGTATGTCAGTGGTTGGTGTGTTAGTGATTAGTGTGTTAGTGGTTAGTGTGTCAGTGGTTAATGTGTTAGTCGTTAGTAGTTAGTGTGTTAGTGGTTAGTGTGTCAGTGGTTAGTGTGTTAGTGGTTAGTGTGTCAGTGGTTGGTGTGTTAGTGGTTAGTGTGTCAGTGGTTAGTGTGTCAGTGTGTTAGTGGTTAGTGTGTCAGTGGTTAGTGTGTTAGTGTTTAGTTTGTCAGTGTGTTAGTCGTTAGTGTGTCAGTGGTTAGTGTGTAAATCGTTAGTATGTCAGGGGTTAGTATGTCAGTGGTTAGTGTGTCAGTGGTTAGTGTGTTAGTGGTTAATGTGTCAGTGGTTGGTGTGTCAGTGGTTGGTGTGTCAGTGGTTAGTATTTTAGTGTGTTAGTGGTTAGTATGTTAGGGTTGGTGTGTTAGTGGTTAGTGTGTCAGTGGTTAGTGTGTTAGTGGTTAGCGGTTAGTGTGTCAGTGGTTAGTGTGTCAGTGGTTAGTGTGTCAGTGGTTAGTGTGTTAGTGGTTAATGTGTCAGGGGTTAGTGTGTCAGTGGTTGGTGTGTTAGTGGTTTATGTGTTAGTGGTTAATGTGTTAGTGTGTTAGTGTGTTAGCGGTTAATGTGTCAGTTGTTAGTGGTTAGAGGGGTTAGTGTGTTAGTGGTTAGCGGTTAGTGTGTTAGTGGTTGGTGTGTTAGTGGTTAGCGTGTTAGTGGTTAGCGTGTTAGTGGTTAATGTGTTAGTGGTTAATGTGTTAGTGTGTTAGTGTGTCAGTGGTTGGTGTGTTAGTGGTTAGCGTGTTAGTGGTTAATGTGTTAGTGGTTAATGTGTTAGTGTGTTAGTGTGTCAGTGGTTGGTGTGTTAGTGGTTGGTGTGTTAGTGGTTGGTGTGTTAGTGGTTAATGTGTTAGTGGTTAATGTGTTAGTGTGTTAGTGTGTCAGTGGTTGGTGTGTTAGTGGTTAGCGTGTTAGTGGTTGGTGTGTTAGTGGTTAATGTGTTAGTGTGTTAGCGGTTAATGTGTCAGTTGTTAGTGGTTAGTGGGTTAGTGCGTTAGTGGTTAGTGTGTTAGTGGTTAATGTGTCAGTGGTTAGTGTGTTAGTGGTTAGCGGTTAGTGTGTTAGTGGTTAGTGTGTCAGTGGTTAGTGTGTTAGTGGTTAATGTGTCAGTGGTTAGTGTGTTAGTGGTTAATGTGTTAGTGGTTAATGTGTCAGTGGTTAGTGTGTTAGTGGTTAGAATGTCAGTGGTTATAATGTCAGTGGTTAATGTGTCAGTGGTTAATGTGTTAGTGGTTAGCGTGTTAGTGATTAGTGTGTTAGTGGTTAGTGCGTCAGTGGTTGGTGTGTTAGTGGTTAGCGTGTTAGTGGTTAGTGTGTTAGTGGTTAATGTGTTAGTGTGTTAGTGTGTTAGTGGTTAGTGTGTCAGTGGTTAATGTGTTAGTGGTTAGCGTGTTAGTGATTAGTGTGTTAGTGGTTGGTGTGTCAGTGGTTGGTGTGTTAGTGGTTAGCGTGTTAGTGGTTAATGTGTTAGTGGTTAATGTGTTAGTGTGTTAGTGTGTTAGTGGTTAGTGTGTTAGTGGTTAATGTGTCAGTTGTTAGTGGTTAGCGGTTAGTGTGTTAGTGGTTAGCGGTTAGCGGTTAGTGTGTTAGTGGTTAGTGTGTCAGTGTGTCAGTGTGTTAGTGTGTTAGTGTGTTAGTGTGTTAGTGTGTCAGTGGTTAGCGGTTAGTGGTTAGTGTGTTAGTGGTTAGTGTGATAGTGGTTAGTGTGTCAGTGGTTAGTGTGTCAGTGGTTAGTGTGTTAGCGGTTAGTGTGTTAGTGAGTCTCAGGACCAGCTGACAGGCGACTGGTTTTAGCTCTTGGGTTCTCAGAGCTTCATAGTGTAGTGTGTTTTCGTTACTTGCTTTAAGATGTTTGCAGAATTTCAGAGCTCTGTGTTGTACAGGTATAATCAGTGGGAATCGGCCTAATTCTGCCCTGGAATCGGCCTAATTCTGCCCTGCTGCATTGGTTGGTGTTTTTCTTTGAACTTTTAGGAGATTTCTACAGAATTGTGCATGCAGGGACTCTGTGGGATGTTTCTCCCATCTCGTGTAGTCGTGTGTACTGAGTGGAGCCCAAACCTCACATCCGTACAGCGCAATAGGAGCAACGACACTGTCAGAGATTTTACACCAGATTCTAATTGGGATGTTTATTCTGTAGAATTTATTCTTGATTGAATAAAGAGCTCTTTGTGCTTTTTCTCTTTTTCTCTCTATCTCTCAACCACATCATCTACTGCTCCTTGAACAGCCGAAAACAGTGACAAAATGCACAGTGCCAGTGTAGGATAAAAGTATAATACAATAATTATGTACATATACACTATAAAGTGAGGTGTGATCAGAGCAGTAAGTGGTTTGTGAGCATGTGCAGCTCAGGTGCGTGACAGAGTTTAGAGACGTTTTCAAAGTATTTTTGTCTTGTGTTAGGAAAGTTATCACGGTGAAGGAGAAAGTGTGCCTGTGTCTCAACCTCCCCAGTCTTACAGCGACAACACACTCGTTCTTCCTTTGGAAGCCATGTTTGTTTGGGTCTGCCTTTCTCCATCGCTGGACTGGAGTGTGTAAAGATCTGTCTCTGTTTTGTATCTCTGACCCTGACGAGGTGTTCCGACGGCTCACACTTTCTCTTTAGGGCCCGATAACCTTCTAGTTTACTTTGTTTTTTTACTCTCACTTTCCCAGTGGTCCAG
>NC_069725.1:24918314-24925814 GCF_027358585.1 Pangasianodon hypophthalmus | reverse complement strand
CCTCAGTAATAACTAATGAGTCACTAACGAGTTCTCAGGTTTTAATTGTAGATTTTTTAACTGAATTAAACTTAAATTGTAAGTTATTGGAATAGAAATGTAATTTATTCCACTTTAAAGCTAATGTGTGTATGTCCGTGTTCTGACGCCGTGTTCTGGTTCCCCGTGTTGTGTGTTCCGCTGCTGTTGAAGGTTCCGCGCAGGGTTTAAGCGAGCGTTCCGCTGGTGTCCCTTCATCACCGTGTCTCACCTGGACGAGCTGGAGCTGAAGTCGGCCCGATTCCAGCGGAACCGTCAGAGCAGCCTGTTCGCTGTGACCCGCCTGGAGTCCAGCATCGACGCACACAGCTCACACACCTCACACTCCTCACGCCGCAAGAGCTCCGCCGCCAGTCGCCATAGCAGCCTCAGCAGCCAATCACGTCTCACCACACGCCTCTCTCTGAACGGCTGTCAGCACACCCCTGCCATAAACACCACGCCCACCTAGTGTCGGCCAATCAGACGCCAGAATCAGAGGGGTTACGGACAGAAATTTGTGACGTGTATAACCGAGACTGAATTACTCAGAAACATCTTTAAAAGTTACTCTACTTCCTGTTAAATAACTTCTTCTTCCTTTTTACTGAGTGTGAGGTGAGTGCAGCACTCTTCTTCTTCTTCTTCTTCTTTCACACATTTTCTTTCTTTTTATAAAAAATAGTTTTTTATAAACTTTATACAGTTTCAGATTAAAGTGGAAACTTTATTTTGGGGAATTTAAGTTCCAGCTGCAGCTGATGATGTCACAGTGTGCGTTAGAGCAACCAATCAGCAGCTTCGCTTCAAATCACCAACTCACACTCAGTGGAACTGCACACACATTACAGTCCTAACACACACTCACTATATCACAGTTCTTTCATCCTTTCTTTCTTTTTTCTTTCTTTGGTTTTTTGTTTTTGTTTTTTTTTTGTCTTGTTGCTTTACGTGTTATTTTAATTGTTACATTTTTTATGCTATTTTACTTCTTGTACCGTTTTTAGTCGACGTACAGCAGAAATTGTACTTAAAACTCTCAAACTCATGACTTTTTTTATCCCAGTGAAGCTCCTCTCTACATTAAAACACAATTTCTGTTTTTTAGCCGTATAGTTATGTCACATAAATTCAACCTTCAGCTTGTAAATGCTCTGAACGTGCCGGTTTTCCCATAAACACATCTCACTTTCACTCGTCAGAAACTGAAATGAGGCTGAAATGTGATTTTATGGATTTTATAATGAAGTCTGTTTGGTTTTGTGGAAATGATCTATACGTAGTGTTCCAGTTCGGCGTGAGAGAGAACAGCGCTGCCTGATTTACTCGTCTGTAGTAGGTTCTGTTCATTCTCACCGTGTTTATGTTCCTCTCAGTGTCCGGCGAGTCTTTACTCTCTCTCTCTCTCTCTCTCTCTCTCTCTCTCTCTCTCTCTCTCTCTCTCTCTCTCTCTCTCTCTCTCTCTCTCTTTAGTCCTGACGTTCACACCAAGTTCTACTGAGGAGTTTAATAACCATATACACACTGTATCTAGCCTGCTTTATATACCTGTATATATATATACGTATCAATAAGAACAACATTCATAACTATTTACTCGTTAGTGTTCTTAGTTTAGATAAACATGTAGCTGCTTTTGTTGCCACGGCGATGCCACATGGCAGCCATGATGGTAAAATGAACGAGTGTCTGATACAAAAAAAATGCATCCTTCACTTTATTTAAATGTCATGTTGAAACATTTCGCCGGTAAACAGACACTCTGTTAAAAATAAATGAAAAAAGTTAGCTAGTTAACAAACATTAGCAAACATTAGCAAACATTAGCTAGCTGGCGACATTACCCTTCTGAATTATTTATGTGCTGAAGTTCAGTTCAGGTTTCTGTTTCGTTACGCCATATTCAGTGATCGCGTGAATTAATGTTGATGTGTCGCATTTCGCTAAAGCGCTACATCACATTTCTAGCTAATGATGCCTTTCCTTTAATTAGCCTGCTAGCTCTGAGTAGCATTTTTAAGCAAACGACTCAGACATGATGAAGAAACTACAAGTCACATATAGCACTATAGCTCGTTTCCTATTAGCTAATAACCAATAACCTGCTAAAGACACACTCAGCTAATGTGTTCCAGATAACAGAGCTTTAATTTTACACTTTATTTCCTAACACACATACACACACACTGCTCACAGTGCATTATGGGTAACATTTAGGGCACTAACTAGACCTCAGGTCTGGAATTCAGTGACGTAAAGCTAGCAGTCATATGCGTTTATAGCATATGCCTTCATATGCTAACTGCTAATTAGCCGTGTTGTTGTGTTTTCTATCTATGAGCACAGACGGAATTGCAGTATTGTGTGTGAAGTGTATGAATGTATAATATCACAGGAAAATGTAGCAAAGAGAATATTCGAGAAATGTTAATATATCTGAACGCATTGTTAGCTTTGATGCTGTTTGTAATACTTCCTGTTTATTACATTTTTATTTTAGATTTAATAATAAAGTTCAGCTGATAATCGACCTTGAGCCTGTCGTGTCGTGAGATTTTGCGGTTCTTCGCTGAGCTTCCTGCTTGGACTCATCTTCGTAGGGAAACTTTCTTATCGAGTTCTACGTAGAACCTTTTTAACACGTTACGCTTCTTGGAGGAAATTAATCAGCAGTAACTCGGCTTCGCGTCGGGACGCGTCACAGCTTCCATCACTGATTATTTTCCCGTAACAGCGTGTTTTATTCCTCAAGGACATTAACATATTAACAGTGAAATATAATTAAACAGGTGACTCTCGCTTGCAAATAAAAGTAAATACTCTTTTATACGCACACACACCTTACACACACCTCACACACACACACCTCACACACACACACACCTCACACACACCTCACACACACACACCTCACACACACACACACCTTACACACACCTCACACACACACACCTCACACACACACACCTTACACACACCTCACACACACACACACCTCACACACACACACCTTACACACACCTCACACACACACACACCTCACACACACACACCTTACACACACCTCACACACACACACACCTCACACACACACACACACACACACCTCACACACACACACTCCTTACACACACCTCACACACACACCTCACACACACACACACACCTCACATACACCTCACACACACCTCACACACACTCACACCTCACACACACTCACACACCTCACATACACCTCACACACACCTCACACACACTCACACCTCACACACACACTCACACCTCACACACACTCACACACACACCTCACACACACCTCACATACACACACACCTCACACACACACCTCACACACACACACACACCTCACATACACCTCACACACACCTCACACACACACCTCACACACACACCTCACATACACACACACACCTCACATACACCTCACACACACTCCTTACACACACCTCACACACACTCACACCTCACACACACTCACACACACACCTCACACACACCTCACATACACCTCACACATTCCACACACACACCTCACACCTCACACACACTCACACACACACCTCACACACACACCTCACACACACACACACCTCACACACACCTCACATACACCTCACACATTCCACACACACACCTCACACACACACACACACACACACACACTCACACACACACCTCACACACACACACTCCTCACATACACCTCACTCTGTTATGCAGGGATTCAGGTTGGGAAGATTTTTATATCACAAAAAAGGGGTGTGTGTGTGTGTGTGTGTGTGTGTGTGTGTGTGTGACCAACACTAATACTCATGCCAATGCTCAGTACTCTTTTGTGTGTTGTGTGAGGTGTGTGTTTTTTTTTAATCCTCGCTGGCGGTGACTGTTAGAGGAGTGAAAGCAGCTCAAAACTCATCAGAACTTTACTTTCATGTTTTTACCTTTAACCGTCACCTCTCCCCGGGCCACACCCTTCACCTGGCGTGAAACACAGCAGTATCACAGTTATCTGTTTCTTCTTTCATTCAAAAACTAAAGCAGTGGCTTTAAACAACAAAAACGTGTATTAATGTGAATAAATATGAGAAATGCCATTTTTCCAGCGTGGAGTACATCGTAGCTTTTCCACGTTCAGTGTGATTGTCATGTGAACTCTGCAGTTTTAAGATGGTGGAATTTGGCAAGATGATGCTGAAGTTTTTTATATCATGGAATTTTAATCTCATGTTTAACATTTTTGTATAATATATAATTTTCTCTAGCTATTCACAGTCCATGTGACTGCAGCGTCATTACAAACAAAAATGGCGGAAACAACACGAAGGTCAGACACTTAGCATAAATGTCCTGTGTTTCATTATAAAATAACTTTTAATAAATAGATTGAAAACAAATCTTTATTATTTCTTTATTAATGATTTTACTGACACAAATCTGTCTGTATTTCTATGTTACATTTATGAGACATTTTTATTTTCAATCTTCAGGCACAAAACTAAAAAAAGAAGATGTATTATTTCTGATGTTAAAAAGTCAAAAGTGTATGTTTTTTTTTCTTAAATATCTTAATGATCTAAAAGGTTTGAAATGTGATCATTTGTAATATTCTTACACATACATGTCCTGTGAATTTGTGTCCTGTGCAGTGTAGTAATAAGGACCAGATCTGACCACTTCACCCAGGATAAGTATTATCCAGAAATGGAAACCTGTCTCTCTCTCTCACACACACACACACACACACACGGTAGTAAACGTTAAGGTTAAGGCTGGCACAGTTTATGGTGCTATTCATCACACTTGGCCCTCCAGCAGAAACATCCAGAAACTAAACACATTAAACGCTGGTGTAAACGCGAGCGTGACCAAACTGCCACCCGACACAAACACCTCACGACACAAGCACTTTTTACCTGTTTGAGTTTATTTAAAACTGTCAAACATGAAGTGGATTTACAAACAGCAGCAGCGTTCAGAAGATAAGCACAATAGCACTGTATCCGTTTATAGGATTAACGATTCACTACCTGGCAGCGTCGTGTTCCACTGAACTCTGCACATTCTATAGCAATACAGTCATAATGCTGTTTTCTTTAAATACTCAACATATCTTCATCTGTCCTGATGGAAATGGAGCGTACTTTCACTCGCTCGGGGAACGTCCTGGTGGGAATCGGGCGAGAAAGTGTACACCAACAGGAAGCATAACTCTATAGGACACGTAACCCCATAGGACACGTAACACTATAGAACACGTAACTCTATAGAACACGTAACTCTGTAGGACACGTAACTCTATAGGACACGTAACGCTGTAGGACACGTAACTCTATAGGACACGTAACTCTATAGGACACGTAACCCTGTAGGACACGTAACGCTGTAGGACACGTAACTCTATAGGACACGTAACTCTATAGGACACGTAACCCCATAGAACACGTAACCCCATAGGACACGTAACTCTATAGGACACATAACTCTATAGGACACGTAACCCCATAGGACACGTAACCCCATAGGACACGTAACCCCATAGGACACATAACTCGATAGGACACGTAACCCTATAGAACACGTAACCCCATAGGACACGTAACTCTATAGGACACATAACTCTATAGGACACGTAACTCTATAGGACACGTAACTCTGTAGGACACGTAACCCCATAGAACACGTAACTCTATAGGACACATAACCCCATAGGACACGTAACCCTATAGAACACGTAACCCCATAGGACACGTAACTCTATAGGACACGTAACTCTATAGGACACGTAACCCTATAGGACACGTAACTCTATAGGACACATAATTCTGTAGGACACGTAACTCTATAGGACACATAACTCTATAGGACATGTAACCCCATAGAACACGTAACCCCATAGGACACGTAACTCTATAGGACACGTAACCCTATAGGACACGTAACTCTATAGGACACGTAACCCTATAGGACACGTAACTCTATAGGACACGTAACCCCATAGGACACGTAACCCCATAGGACACGTAACCCCATAGGACACGTAACCCTATAGGACACATAACTCGATAGGACACGTAACCCTATAGAACACGTAACCCCATAGGACACGTAACTCTGTAGGACACGTAACTCTATAGGACACGTAACTCTATAGGACACGTAACTCTATAGGACACGTAACTCTATAGGACACATAACTCTATAGGACATGTAACCCCATAGAACACGTAACCCCATAGGACACGTAACTCTATAGGACACATAACTCTATAGGACATGTAACCCCATAGAACACGTAACCCCATAGGACACGTAACTCTATAGGACACGTAACCCTATAGGACACGTAACTCTATAGGACACGTAACCCTATAGGACACGTAACTCTATAGGACACGTAACCCCATAGGACACGTAACCCCATAGGACACGTAACCCTATAGGACACATAACTCGATAGGACACGTAACTCTATAGGACACGTAACCCCACGGGACACGTAACTCTATAGGACACGTAACTCCATAGGACACGTAACACTATAGGACACGTAACTCTATAGAACACGTAACTCTGTAGGACACGTAACTCTATAGAACACGTAACCCTGTAGGACACGTAACCCCGTAGGACACGTAACCCCGTAGGACACGTAACCCCGTAGGACACGTAACCCCATAGGACACGTAACTCTATAGAACACGTAACTCTGTAGGACACGTAACCCCGTAGGACACGTAACTCGATAGGACACGTAACCCTATAGAACACGTAACCCCATAGGACACGTAACCCCATAGGACACATAACTCTATAGGACACGTAACCCTATAGGACACGTAACTCTATAGGACACATAACTCTATAGGACACGTAACTCTATAGGGTATAGTGTATCCCTAAGAGCTCTTTGTAGTTCATAAAAAGTCTTTTCCATTTTATTGTCATTAGTGACTGAGGGTTAGAGTTCACGTGCGAGTCTCTCCACACTCACAGTAAAGTTTATTTAAAGTTTTGAGGGAAATACCAGAGAAAAGAGCTTTCCCCAAACGAATTTATCACCTGGAGATAAAGGACATCTCGAGGCTTTTAAAATTCTAAACCACTGCTGCTACACACACACATACACACATACACACATGCACACACACATACACACAGCAGCAAACGCAAATATTATGGTGAAGTGAAAGAGTACAGCTGTGGGCCATGACGATGTGAACCGCTGAGATCCACTAGTAGTTGATGTAGTTCCTCCTGGAGTGCCCTCGTCATCTTAATCATCTTAACTCCAGGGTCATGATCGAGTGCTACTCTCCGTAAGTGTCCATTAAAATAAATATTGTAATCCTTAAAAGGGTTTTTTCAAAGCCTTTTCCCTTTTCTCTCCTCCATGCCTTGTCTTTCTCTTTCCTCTCCGAGTTGATTTACGTTTTTCTGGTGAAAAAAGAAAAGTTATGTGAG
>NC_069725.1:24885814-24913314 GCF_027358585.1 Pangasianodon hypophthalmus | reverse complement strand
ACTGCGTAGCATCGCTCTCGCCATCATCCTCACCCGAGCCGGACTCGGCCTGGACCCTGCTGTATGTACATCACATGTGACGTGTGTGTGTGTGTGTGTGTGTGTGTGAGGAAGCTGTGTGTGTATTATTGTAATTACAGTTTGATTATTTTTATTTTTCATTTTCAATTGAAATTTATGTTTACGAATGTGGATTTTTATTTTTACGCTTTTATATATTTTAGTTTCAGTTTTAGATCTAAGAGCACTGGTTCTACTGTGTGTGTGTTTGTGTGTGCGTGTGTGCATGTGTGTGTGTGTGCGTGTGTCTGTGTGTGTGTGTAGGCTCTGAGAAAGCTGAAGGCGGTGTGTTTGAGGGTGGCTGTGATTCCCTGCACTGTTGAAGCCTGTACTGTTGCCGTGGTATCTCACTTCCTCATGGGCCTGCCGTGGATTTGGGGCTTTATTCTAGGGTAGCACACACACACACACACACACACATACACTATAGATCATAAAAGTGTCATATTTGTGTCATATTTGTGTATTATTTGTCTGATTAAAGCCATAGGTGCACTGTGTGTGTGTGTGTAGGTTCGTGTTATCTGCCGTCTCTCCTGCAGTCGTCGTTCCCTCCATGCTGCTCCTGCAGGCTGATGGTTTCGGGGTTCAGAAGGGAATCCCGTCACTCCTCATGGCATCAGGAAGCTTTGACGACATCCTCGCAATTACCGGATTCACCACCTGCCTCGGAATGGCGTTCGGCACGGGTAACACACACATGCGCACACACACACACACACACACACACACACACTTACTTCAAACTTTTTTCTCTGTACAAATGTATTAGAGTAGGATTCAAAATTCTGAGTCATTTGAAAAAAGATTTGTTTGAATGAGTCAAGTCTGAACACAGAGTCGTTTGAATGAGTCAAGTCTAAATACAGAGTCGTTTGAATGAGTCAAGTCTGAACACAGAGTCGTTTGAATGAGTCAAGTCTGAACACAGAGTCGTTTGTATGAGTCAAGTCTGAATAGAGTCGTTTGAATGAGTCAAGTCTGAACACAGAGTCGTTTGAATGAGTCAAGTCTGAATACAGAGTCGTTTGAATGAGTCAAGTCTGAACACAGAGTCGTTTGTATGAGTCAACACCACAGACTGTAACAACAATTCATTGTTTCAGTGAGTCAATTTTGAACATTGAGTCTTCAGACTGTTTGAACACTAAGTCAACTCTGAACACCGGGTGATTTCGGTAAGCAGATGCCAAACAGAGTCGTTTGTTGAGGCACCGAGTCGTTTGTTTGAGACGGAAGTGAACACCGAGTTGATTTTGGGACACTGAGCTGATTGTGTTAGTCAACGCAGAACATTGAGTTTTCTGTGTAAATCAACTCCACAGACTTTGTAAGAATTGAATTGTATGTTTGAGTCGACTGTAAACACCGAGTCATTTATGATTTGAGTGAGTTGTTTGGGTGAGATGACTCGGAACTCTGAGTCACTGTTGTGAAGCAACTCTTAATGCTGAAATAAATGTTTGTATGTTTGAGTTATTTGTGTGAATTGACTTCATGGGTTGTGTGTCTGAAATGTGACCCTTACAAACAGCAAAGTGCACTCTGTGTGTGTGTGTGTGTGTGTGTGTGTGTGTGTGTGTGTGTGTGTGTACATTGCAGGCTCCACATGGCTCAGTTTGGCAAAGGGACTGTTGGAGGTGGTGGTTGGGATTTTAGCAGGAGGGATTTTGGGTGTTCTCATCCATTTCTTCCCTAGTGAAGATCAGGTAACACACACACACACACACATCCACACACACACACACACACACACATCCACACACACACACACATCCACACACACACACAAAGTCAAGTTTAATACTCTGACTTATGACTTTTTTCGTTCAAACTAATAATACAAATGAAATGATAAAATGTTTGATAAAAGACTCTATCACTCTTTACTAATAGAGGTTCAGTATCCTGTGCTCTGATTGGCTGAGAGCAGTAACAAAGATGGAGATTTGTTGCACTCTAGTGGTCTATAGTGCTCATTACAGGATCATGTATGACACTGAAACATGAGAAACATTAGATGTAATGAAACCACTGTTGGTATTTATAAGCGTCTTCTATGTTAATGTGCCTATAATCTCTTTAACTCTGTGTGTGTGTGTGTGTGTGTGTGCAGGTTGATCTGGTGTTGCGGCGCTCCTGCATGTTGTTGGGTTTGTCCGTGTTCTGTGTGTTTGTGAGTCACGTGGCCGGGCTGGGCGGGGCCGGGGGGCTGAGCACACTTGTCCTCTCCTTCATCGCTGGAATGAGCTGGGACAAAAAAAAGGTCAGCTTGAAAATGTAAAATATATATATATATATCACACAGCATCACTGTAGGGTCCTTTACAAAGTCCCCTAAATGTGAGGTACTATAGTAGAATAGTACTATATTCCATAAAATAAGGTATTAAATATAACCATTATTATAGTTATAGTTATATGATTATTATTATTGTATAGTTATATGAATGGTAAGGTATATGATTAGCACAACAAACAACAAAACAACACAAAATAAGATGTTAAATATAGCTAGCTGAACCTTCCTAAGGTCATATTATAACAATGGTGTGTGTGTGTGTGTGTGTGTTATCAGGCTCCAGTAGCTGCTGTTGTTGGGAGGTTTTGGGACGTTTTTCAGCCTCTTCTCTTTGGACTGATTGGAGCTGAAATTACTATTTCTGCACTCAGCCCTAACACTGTGGGTTAGTGTGTAACGTACTACCATACTACACCCTCACGCTGCGGGTTAGTGTGTACTATACTACCGTACTACATCCTCACGCTGCGGGTTAGTGTGAACTATACTACTGTACTACATCCTCACGCTGCGGGTTAGTGTGAACTATACTACTGTACTACATCCTCACGCTGTGGGTTAGTGTGTACTATACTACCGTACTACACCCTCACGCTGCGGGTTAGTGTGAACTATACTACCATACTACATCCTCACGCTGCGGGTTAGTGTGAACCATACTACCGTACTACACCCTCACGCTGCGGGTTAGTGTGAACTATACTACCATACTACACCCTCACGCTGCGGGTTAGTGTGAACTATACTACTGTACTACATCCTCACGCTGCGGGTTAGTGTGAACTATACTACCATACTACACCCTCACGCTGCGGGTTAGTGTGTACTATACTACCGTACTACATCCTCACGCTGCGGGTTAGTGTGAACTATACTACTGTACTACATCCTCACGCTGCGGGTTAGTGTGAACTATACTACTGTACTACATCCTCACGCTGCGGGTTAGTGTGAACTATACTACTGTACTACATCCTCACGCTGTGGGTTAGTGTGTACTATACTACCGTACTACACCCTCACGCTGCGGGTTAGTGTGTACCATACTACCGTACTACATCCTCACGCTGCGGGTTAGTGTGTACCATACTACCGTACTACATCCTCACGCTGCGGGTTAGTGTGTACTATACTACTGTACTACATCCTCACGCTGCGGGTTAGTGTGTACCGTACTACCGTACTACACCCTCACGCTGCGGGTTAGTGTGTACTATACTACCGTACTACATCCTCACGCTGCGGGTTAGTGTGTAACGTACTACCATACTACACCCTCACGCTGCGGGTTAGTGTGTACTATACTACCGTACTACATCCTCACGCTGTGGGTTAGTGTGTACTATACTACTGTACTACATCCTCACGCTGCGGGTTAGTGTGAACTATACTACTGTACTACATCCTCACGCTGCGGGTTAGTGTGAACTATACTACTGTACTACATCCTCACGCTGTGGGTTAGTGTGTACTACACTACTGTACTACATCCTCACGCTGTGGGTTAGTGTGAACTATACTACTGTACTACATCCTCACGCTGCGGGTTAGTGTGAACTATACTACTGTACTACATCCTCACGCTGCGGGTTAGTGTGAACTATACTACTGTACTACATCCTCACGCTGTGGGTTAGTGTGTACTATACTACCGTACTACATCCTCACGCTGCGGGTTAGTGTGAACTATACTACCATACTACACCCTCACGCTGCGGGTTAGTGTGTACCATACTACCGTACTACACCCTCACGCTGCGGGTTAGTGTGTACTATACTACCGTACTACATCCTCACGCTGCGGGTTAGTGTGTACCATACTACCGTACTACATCCTCACGCTGCGGGTTAGTGTGAACTATACTACCGTACTACATCCTCACGCTGCGGGTTAGTGTGTACTATACTACCGTACTACATCCTCACGCTGCGGGTTAGTGTGTACTATACTACCGTACTACATCCTCACGCTGCGGGTTAGTGTGAACCATACTACCGTACTACACCCTCACGCTGCGGGTTAGTGTGTACTATACTACTGTACTACATCCTCACGCTGCGGGTTAGTGTGAACCGTACTACCGTACTACATCCTCACGCTGCGGGTTAGTGTGAACCGTACTACCGTACTACATCCTCACGCTGCGGGTTAGTGTGTACCGTACTACCGTACTACATCCTCACGCTTCGGGTTAGTGTGAACCGTACTACCGTACTACATCCTCACGCTGCGGGTTAGTGTGTACCGTACTACCGTACTACATCCTCACGCTGCGGGTTAGTGTGAACTATACTACCGTACTACACCCTCACGCTGCGGGTTAGTGTGTACCATACTACCGTACTACATCCTCACGCTGCGGGTTAGTGTGTACCATACTACCGTACTACATCCTCACGCTGCGGGTTAGTGTGAACTATACTACTGTACTACATCCTCACGCTGCGGGTTAGTGTGTACCATACTACCGTACTACATCCTCACGCTGCGGGTTAGTGTGAACCGTACTACCGTACTACATCCTCACGCTGCGGGTTAGTGTGAACCGTACTACCGTACTACACCCTCACGCTGCGGGTTAGTGTGTACCATACTACCGTACTACATCCTCACGCTGCGGGTTAGTGTGAACCATACTACCGTACTACATCCTCACGCTGCGGGTTAGTGTGAACTATACTACTGTACTACATCCTCACGCTGCGGGTTAGTGTGTACTATACTACCGTACTACATCCTCACGCTGCGGGTTAGTGTGTACTATACTACCGTACTACATCCTCACGCTGCGGGTTAGTGTGTACCATACTACCGTACTACATCCTCACGCTGCGGGTTAGTGTGAACCATACTACCGTACTACATCCTCACGCTGCGGGTTAGTGTGAACCGTACTACCGTACTACACCCTCACGCTGCGGGTTAGTGTGAACTATACTACCGTACTACACCCTCACGCTGCGGGTTAGTGTGAACTATACTACCGTACTACACCCTCACGCTGCGGGTTAGTGTGTACCATACTACCGTACTACACCCTCACGCTGCGGGTTAGTGTGTACATTGTTTCTCTCTCTCTCTCTCTCTCTCTCTCCATCTCTGTGCAGGTTTAGGAATAGCTGCTCTCTGTGTCGGTGTTGTTGTTCGCGTGTGTGTGACGTTCACTGTTGTTCTGTTTGCTGGTTTTAACCTGAAGGAGAAAATCTTCATCTCTCTCGCATGGTTACCTAAAGCTACAGTGCAGGTGTGTGTGTGTGTGTTTCATTACATGTTGCTGTATATGATGTCCTGTATGTTTCATGGTATGTGTGTGTGTGTGTGTCCTTTAGGCAGCCATAGGTTCCACAGCCCTGGACATGGCACGTAACCTAGGAGACGAGCAGCTGGAGCGTTATGGGATGGACGTGCTGACGGTGGCGGTGTTAGCCATCATGATTACGGCTCCCATTGGCGCGCTCGCTATCGGATTAGCTGGCCCCAAACTGCTGCAGAAATACACTGAGATAGAGGAGACAAACACACAAGGTAACACACACACAACACATACACACACACACTCACAAACACACAAAATTTTATCGCAATATTATTGTATTAATAGTAACTAATGTGTCTTTCTTTTTTGAGCAGAAAAAGCCGAAGATGTTTCACCTCCAGAAATACACGCACAGACACCTCAGGCTGTGGAGAGCAAACTATAAACACACACACACACACACGCACACACACACACACACACACACAGCTTTACTCTTTGCTTTAAAATCAAATGAACATTATTTATTAAAATATAATTCTAATGTAATTTTATTTATGCGGATTTAATAAGAAAAATAAAGACGTGCTGAGCTGTTAGGTGTGTGTGTGTGTGTGTGTGTTATGTTATGTTATATTTCAATTTTTAATGATCAATTCTGCAGTATTGACAGTTAACGAGGACAGGAACTAATGACCAAAAAAGGAAAATGCGAAACAGTGTTGTCTAATGGAGTCTAACTGATTTTTAACATTTTAACATTTGAATGTGTGTGTGTGTGTGTGTGAATCCTCTGACACACACTAATACTAAAGCCCACACACACACACACACACACACACACACATAATCTCTGTCTTTATGACAATGTAAATGTTTATCATGAACAGAAAGTGATGGAAAATATAACAAGATTAATTTCTACGTCCAAAAGCTGAAGAATCACAGAGTCATTTTACACGTTACACTAATTAAAATAAACACTTTAATACAGTGTAGATAAATATAATAGATAAGCTATAAGCTAACAGATCTAATAGATATAAATATGTGCTACATATATAACTATGCTATAAATATGTGCACCCCCTTATGTTTCATTTGAAAAATTTCCCAGATGCAGAATGTGTGAAACCATTTTTAACACTTCTCAGAAAGCACACAGGTGCAGAGTGTGTTGGTGTGTGTTTGTGTGTGTTGGTGTGTGTTGGTTAGCGGTGCTCTCAGAGCTACACTTCCTGTTACTGAGAGAACATACACGGAAGTGATGAGCACTGAATCTGGACCAGTTCCTCTTCCACTAAATGCTTCATCGGCACTTAAGACAAAAGTCCAATAAGCCGCAGCGCTGCCTATCCTGTAATAGTACAGTGGTTTGTGTCACAGTCTCTGGTGTCTGTGGTCCCTGGTTTGAATCTGTGCATTGTTATTTTCGCTCTAGCGCAGGGTTACGTATATGAAGGTGAAAAGGTCTATAAAAGAGCTGCTCTGTGTGAGATCCTGTGGCTCATGTGGATGAGCACTGCCTCTAGGTTGAGAGGTTGCTGGTTCAAACCCCAGCCAGGACTCTAGGATATGAGTGTTGATGGTTCAGGACTCAGTGAGTGATGTCGAAGGTGTGGCTCGAGGGCGTGACCTGGTGGGGGGGGGTAATATCCGGGCAGCTGCCCCCCCTGGGGTCGGAGCAGGAGATGGTAGGGGTTATGGAGCTTGAAGAGATGATGTCGACTTAGTTTTGCGTAATAGAAGGAATGCTGTAAAAATACATCACCCTCACTTCTTCTGGGATTCCCCAGCAGCAGCATTTACACCAACCATCTGTTCCCCACAACGTCCCACACAACCCTCAGCATTTCTACATCCACCATCACACACCACTTTCTGCATTTCTCTAACCAACATCCTACACACAAGGGCACTCAGGACTCGAACCAACAACCTCTGAGTCCAGAGGCAAAGCTTTTACCACAAAGCCACCAAATTCCACACTGAGTAGCTGGTGTCATAGCGCCTTTGTGTTTTAAAATGACACCACAACACAAAAAACCAACACATTTTTGTCTTTTACTCAAAGACGTCTCAATATATACACCTATAAACACCAATCTAACATTTCTGTATTGTGTAAACAGTATACTGTAGCTGTGTAACACTTGTTACGCGGCGCTGTGAGACGATGACACAACCTGCTGCACCATCGTGATGCTCTAGTTCTCACTATCTTGTAGTGTTGCTCTTTAAACCCCGGCTGTGAAAGTTTCCTAAAACGAGTCAAATCTGTAACATCACTCCACAGACAGAAGTTTGCAGTCGAGCCAGCAGCAGGTTTATAGCTCACCTGTGTACACTTCAGCTCGGTTCAGGTTCTATACGATACACAATACACTACGTAACACATCTAAAAGTAAATATCAGGAAGTAAAAGCTGAAATCCTGAACTCTCGTCTCATATCCATCTTTTGATCTCAAACCCAAACGTCTTTGGAGTATAACACAAACAAATGAATCGGTCTTACCGTTCCAATAGTTTCGGACGGGAATGTATTTTACTCTGCTACGTTCTACTATACTGCCTTACTATACTACACCACCAGACTACATTTCACTCCACTATATTTTACTATACTACATTACTAATACTACATGAATCACTACACCACAATCCACTGTACTACCTTATACTATATTTCCTATACTGTATCACCACACTACATCACTATACTACACCACATAATACTGTATCACTACACCACATTACTACTACAGTACACTACACAATAATTCACAACATTCTACTATACTATCTTATACTGTAACACTATACTACATTCTACTATACTATCTTATACTGTAACACTATACTACATTATACTATACTACATTCTACTATACTATCTTATACTGTAACACTATACTACATTATACTATACTACATTCTACTATACTATCTTATACTGTAACACTATACTACATTATACTATACTATCTTATACTATACTACATTATACTATACCACCAGCTACATTATACTATACTACATTATACTATACCACCAGCTACATCATACTATACTACATTATACTATTCCACATCATACTATACTACATTATACTATACTACATTATACTATACCACCAGCTACATTATACTATACTATCTTATACTATACTACATTATACTATTCCACATCATACTATACTATCTTATACTATACTATCTTATACTATACCACATTATACTATTCCACATCATACTATACTATCTTATACTATACTACATTATACTATTCCACATCATACTATACTACATTATACTATACCACATTATACTATTCCACATCATACTATACTATCTTATACTATACTATCTTATACTATACCACATTATACTATACCACATCATACTATTCCACATCATACTATACTACATTATACTATACCACCAGCTACATTATACTATACTATCTTATACTATACCACATTATACTATTCCACATCATACTATACTACATTATACTATACTACATTATACTATTCCACATCATACTATACTATCTTATACTATACTATCTTATACTATACTACATTATACTATTCCACATCATACTATACTATCTTATACTATACTATCTTATACTATACCACATTATACTATTCCACATCATACTATACTATCTTATACTATACTATCTTATACTATACCACATTATACTATTCCACATCATACTATACTATCTTATACTATACTATCTTATACTATACCACATTATACTATTCCACATCATACTATACTATCTTATACTATACTATCTTATACTATACTACATTATACTATTCCACATCATACTATACTATCTTATACTATACTATCTTATACTATACTACATTATACTATTCCACATCATACTATACTATCTTATACTATACCACATTATACTATTCCACATCATACTATACTACATTATACTATACTACATTATACTATTCCACATCATACTATACTATCTTATACTATACTATCTTATACTATACCACATTATACTATTCCACATCATACTATACTATCTTATACTATACTATCTTATACTATACCACATTATACTATTCCACATCATACTATACTATCTTATACTATACTATCTTATACTATACTACATTATACTATTCCACATCATACTATACTATCTTATACTATACCACATTATACTATTCCACATCATACTATACTACATTATACTATACTACATTATACTATTCCACATCATACTATACTATCTTATACTATACTATCTTATACTATACTACATTATACTATTCCACATCATACTATACTATCTTATACTATACTACATTATACTATTCCACATCATACTATACTATCTTATACTATACTATCTTATACTATACCACATTATACTATTCCACATCATACTATACTATCTTATACTATACTATCTTATACTATACTACATTATACTATTCCACATCATACTATACTACATTATACTATACCACATTATACTATTCCACATCATACTATACTATCTTATACTATACTATCTTATACTATACCACATTATACTATTCCACATCATACTATACTACATTATACTATACCACATTATACTATTCCACATCATACTATACTATCTTATACTATACTATCTTATACTATACTACATTATACTATTCCACATCATACTATACTACATTATACTATACCACATTATACTATTCCACATCATACTATACTATCTTATACTATACTATCTTATACTATACCACATTATACTATTCCACATCATACTATACTACATTATACTATACTACATTATACTATACCACCAGCTACATTATACTATACTATCTTATACTATACCACATTATACTATTCCACATCATACTATACTACATTATACTATTCCACATCATACTATACTATCTTATACTATACTATCTTATACTATACTACATTATACTATTCCACATCATACTATACTATCTTATACTATACTATCTTATACTATACCACATTATACTATTCCACATCATACTATACTATCTTATACTATACTATCTTATACTATACCACATTATACTATTCCACATCATACTATACTACATTATACTATACTACATTATACTATACCACCAGCTACATTATACTATACTATCTTATACTATACCACATTATACTATTCCACATCATACTATACTACATTATACTATACCACATTATACTATTCCACATCATACTATACTATCTTATACTATACTATCTTATACTATACCACATTATACTATTCCACATCATACTATACTATCTTATACTATACTATCTTATACTATACTACATTATACTATTCCACATTATACTATACTATCTTATACTATACTATCTTATACTATACCACATTATACTATTCCACATCATACTATACTATCGTATACTATACTATCTTATACTATACCACATTATACTATACTATCTTATACTATACCACATTATACTATTCCACATCATACTATACTACATTATACTATACTATCTTATACTATACCACATTATACTATTCCACATCATACTATACTACATTATACTATACCACATTATACTATTCCACATCATACTATACTATCTTATACTATACTATCTTATACTATACCACATTATACTATTCCACATCATACTATACTATCTTATACTATACTATATTATACTATACTACATTATACTATTCCACATTATACTATACTATCTTATACTATACTATCTTATACTATACCACATTATACTATTCCACATCATACTATACTATCGTATACTATACTATCTTATACTATACCACATCATACTATACTATCTTATACTATACTACATTATACTATTCCACATCATACTATACTACATTATACTATACTATCTTATACTATACTACATTATACTATACTACATTATACTATACCACATCATACTATACTACATTATACTATTCCACATCATACTATACTACATTATACTATACTATCTTATACTATACTACATTATACTATACTATCTTATACTATACTACATTATACTATACCACATTATACTATACTACATTATACTATTCCACATCATACTATACTACATTATACTATACCACATCATACTATACTACATTATACTATTCCACATCATACTATACTACATTATACTATACTATCTTATACTATACTACATTATACTATACTATCTTATACTATACTACATTATACTATACCACCAGCTACATTATACTATACTATCTTATACTATACTACATTATACTATACCACATTATACTATACTATCTTATACTATACTATCGGACGGGAATGTATTTTACTCTGCTACGTTCTACTATACTGCCTTACTATACTACACCACCAGACTACATTTCACTCCACTATATTTTACTATACTACATTACTAATACTACATGAATCACTACACCACAATCCACTGTACTACCTTATACTATATTTCCTATACTGTATCACCACACTACATCACTATACTACACCACATAATACTACATCACTACACCACATTACTACTACAGTACACTACACAATATTTCACAACATTCTACTATACTATCTTATACTGTAACACTATACTACATTCTACTATACTACATTCTACTATACTATCTTATACTGTAACACTATACTACATTCTACTATACTATCTTATACTGTAACACTATACTACATTATACTATACTACATTCTACTATACTATCTTATACTGTAACACTATACTACATTCTACTATACTATCTTATACTGTAACACTATACTACATTATACTATACTACATTCTACTATACTATCTTATACTGTAACACTATACTACATTCTACTATACTATCTTATACTGTAACACTATACTACATTATACTATACCACCACACTACATTATACTATACTATCTTATACTATACTATCTTATACTATACTACATTATACTATACCACCAGCTACATCATACTATACTACATTATACTATACCACCAGCTACATCATACTATACTACATTATACTATACCACCAGCTACATTATACTATACTACATTATACTATTCCACATCATACTATACTACATTATACTATACTACATTATACTATTCCACATCATACTATACTACATTCTACTATACTACATTCTACTATACTACATTCTACTATACCACCAGCTACATTATACTATACATATTTCCAAAATTGTTAGCTAGCTCAAGTAAAAATTTCTGGGCTTCATACTAGAGCTAGAACAAGAAGTAGTGATGATAATATAACAGGAAATTATAACTAAGCAAAACCAGACAAGCTACAAAAATTATGTTAATGGTTTTTTTTAATGCTGGGTAAACTGCTGTACTTCTATTTATGGGATGTTTAAAAACTTTGTCTCTCTATTTATCCAGGATGCTTTACAGTAATGCTAGCGTTAGCATATGGCCTCTGAAAACTGACTCTACATCCTTTTCGGCTACAAGGCGAATAATAAACGGAGACGTGTTTGCAGATCATCAGTAGTTTATTGAAAGTTGAAAACACATTCAGACGGAACCTGCTGAAGCCAACGGGAGTTCAACACCCGACCTCGAGCGGAAATACAGGCTGGAGGAGGAGGAGGGGAAACAAAATGAAAATCAACAAAAAGCAAGAGAAAAAAAAAGTGCTAGCTTTATATAACGCTGTATCAAAACAAACCAAAAAAAAAAAAAAAGCATAAACCGGCCGTGCAAAGTGGTTTGTGACGAGGAAATAAAGTCAGTGTGGAATACTGCAGGGAGGAAAACAAGCTCTGCTTCAGCAAGCCGCGCTCAAACTAAAAACAAAAATCAGAAACAACACGTACGCTATCGTAAAGACAGTACTAATCTGAAATCATCAGTACCGCTAACACTGCCTTACCATCACACACGCTGTTAGCAACGAGCTAAAGGAACGGTTCAGCCCAAAACGAAACGTACACAGCATACATTCGATCAGCCAAGTTTCACACCGGAGCTACGAGGCTAATGTAGCTAACAAGTAATGCGCTCTTATAGCTACCAGTTTAGCATGACGCATTGCACGACACACTTATCTATAAACATCGACAAAAACAACGTCACAGAGATAAAAATGTAAAACGGTAGTTTTTTTTTTTTCTTTCCACCAAGACGTACTTTCTTTATCAGTACATCAGACTCAGGTTGGGGGCGGGGCATATATCTTGAAGACAGGGCTTGTAACATTAGAAACATTTGGTTTGTTTATATTTAAAAAAAAAAAAAAGACAGACAATCTGCGATTTCATGAAATTTTATGTACAAATGATGTCTTTCGAGGTGAGCATAATGCTAATCTGGTAGCTATTAACCAGTATAAACTGTTAGCTATATTAGCATTAGTGTAATCCAAAACGGAGCTTTTGAATTTAATAATAAAAAAGAAAAAAAAAAAAAAAGAAAAAAAAAAAAAAAAGAAAAGAAATAACAGCGCACGTTTTATTTGCAGCCGAACTGTTCCACGTGACCAGGCATGTGCCGATCATCGATCACGTCACGATATTTAACGAGGAGAGGGGAAAAAAAAAAAAAAAAAAAAAAAAAAACTAAACTAAAATAAAAAATAAATGCTGGCTCCCGAAATAAAGTCCGTCTTTTAGGAACGCAGAACATGAACAGTGTCTTCTTAAGGGTCCGTATTTTGGATCTGTGAAAGCAGCAGCACCTGAGTCCGTCCCACTGGAGGCAATCCCATAATTCCTTTCACTTACGATGAAGTCGAGTCCCGAAGGAGATGCTGCCGAGGGTCCAGTAAACAATAATATCGCAATATCGCTTAATTTAATATCGGCACATGCCCGAGTCCTGATGAGTTTAGTCCTTTTGTCTTTCACAGGATGAAACACAGAGAGAGAGAGAGAGAGAGAGAGAGAGAGAGAGAGAGAGAGAGAGACGGGCGAGAGAACAGTTTAAGGCACCACCACTGTTTTGTTTATTAACTAACAAAATAAATAAGTGTACAGTGAGCGTTTTTTTTTTCTCTTCCGTTTTTTCCCCGAAGCGTTGACGTTCATGTCCTTTATAAAACGTGTGATTCAACAGTTCCCCTTTGTCACACATCCATCTCTTTGTTCTACAGAAAATAAGCCACGCCCCCTTTTTCTTGCAAAGAAAAAAATTATAGAAAAAAAACAAAACCAAAAAAACAAAACCCAAAAATAGAAAGCGATGAATTTTCGAAACGACTCAGTGTGTGTGTGAGAGAAAGTTCTGCTTTTTTTATCTTTCACATCAAATGGTGGTTCTTATCGTCGTTGTTGTTGTCGTCGTCGTTGTTGTTGTTGATGATGATAGCCGGTCACATTCCAAAAAGGAAACGGAAAAAACAAAGAAAGTAAAGGAAAAAAATTATTTTTGTAAATTTTCGGCCCATTGATGTGACGAGAGAGAGAGAGAGCGAGCGCAGTTCAGGATGACTCCGCCCACTCAGCGACGCGGCCCGGCGAATCGGCTCTCTCCGCTGCCTCGGCCCGAACCAATCGTGGGCCTGGAGGAGGACTGGGGTGGGCCACGCCCGTCTCGGTCACGCCCCATCCCGTTACCCATGATGCCCCTGGGACCACGGTCTCCACGGCGACCGTCTCCGCTGGCCCTGGTCTCACGCTCTCGGGCGGCGCGGGTTTTCTTCTCCTCCACGTTCAGACGAACCTCACCGCGGAACATGATTGGCTACGGAGACACAACACACTCCGTTAGATATATACACACCATTTTATCTCTCTCTCACACACACACACACGCGCGCGCACACACCTTGGCTGCCAAGATCCTCTGCACAGGGTCAGAGTCATCAAACACAACAAAGCCGAAGTTCGGCAGTTTCCCTCCAACACCCTTCGTGTTGATGCGCATCTCCACCACCGTCCCGAACGCTGAAACACACACACACACACACACGTTAAAGTAACAGGACAGTCAAAAATACAAATATAGTCCACTAGCTGGGACGTGTTTTATTCAGTTGACTGGTTTATTTACTCATGAAGAATTCCTTGAGCTCTCCCTCGTCGATGTCGTGGGGAAGATTTCCCACAAACAGCTGATGGCTGTCGGGGTGACGCACGGTCCTGCGCCCTTCACCCTCACCCCCCTCCGAGTCCCCACGACCTGCGCACACACACACGCACACGCACGCGCACACGCACGCGCACACGCACGCGCACACACGCACGGATTAAATTCACGACTCCAACATTTTATCTTAACTGGTATCACATTAATCTGTTAATTTGGGGGCCGAGCACCAACCATTTAAGTAGCACTGCTATGAAAATCAATTCTTATATACATTTAAAAAAAAATTCTATTAATTAATACAAAAAAATCTATGACAGTGCTTGGCCCCCGGTAATTGCTTCTCATAACACGTATACACAGAATTACCTTTAAAGCCGAAGTAAGGTTTCCCACCTTGGGCCTCAGCTGAAGCACCATCTGAATGATCGCACACACACGCGCAACACACACACGCGCAACACACACACGCGCAACACACACACGCGCAACACACACACGCACGGACAACACACACGCGCGCAACACACACGCACACAGACCGAGGTTTAACACACAAACATTTCTGTCTCATTACTCATAACTAAACTACACAACACTAAAACAGGGTCTCAGAGTTTTCACTGTGTGTGTGTGTGTGTGTGTGTGTGTGTGTGTGTGTTATATACCCGGTCTAGGGCCACGTGGCGTGAACCCAGGTCTCTCACGTCGCTGGTCTCTAGGCAACGGAGCATGGGAATCCTGCTTTACCTCCACTCTGGGCTGGAAAACAGAAACACACACACACCCTGTTTATAACAGCACTGTAATTAAATATGCAAATAACTGCACTCAGGTGTGGGTGGGTGTGTGTGTGTGTGTGTGTGTGTGTGTGTCTTACCGGTACACTGGAGGCCTTCACTACGTGAGGCGGGATGCCAGAGGTGGGCAGAGAGCCGCTGGGTGGCAGATTCTTACTGGTCACCGAGGCCCAAGAGAATGGCTGCACAGATGATTGACAGCATCGTTAGCCAATCAGAAACCTCCCATTATATCATGTAGCATGAGGAAGATTGATCAAATGAGAAATTAATTAGCAATCCTTAAAATTTCATCTAACTAATAACTTCTGATGTCACGATATTTAAGATCACATGACCAGTCTGGAGATGTGAATGCATGTGGATGTCATTTATGTAAAACGGAATTTAAATACTCTTTCCTCATTGGTTGATTTTGTACACACTCACCTTGGGCGGTTCAGGGGTCTGAGGGGGCGGAGTCGGGGCTGATACAGGAGTCGGGGGTTTCTCCTCCACCTCTTCTGGAAGCTTCTCTTCTGTATCAGGCTCCACCTCCTCAGGCTGAAGCTCTCCCTCAGCGCTAAGGTCCGCCTCTGCCTCCTGATTGGCCTCGGGCTCAGGCTGGGGTTCTGGTTCCGCCTCAGGCCCCGCCTCTTCCTGCTGCTCCTCCACGCCATTACTGTGAAACAATGGAAACATCTCTATTGATCAGAAAATCACCATCAGTGAAAAAACATGTGTTTAGCCAAAGTGCGTGTGTGTGTGTGAGTGTGTGTGCGTGTGCGTGAGTGTGTGTGTGAGTGTGCGTGCGTGCGTGTGCGTGAGTGTGTGTGCGTGCGTGAGTGCGTGTCTGTGCGTGCGTGAGTGAGTGTGTGCGTGTCTGTGCGTGTGTGAGTGAGTGTGTGCGTGTCTGTGCGTGTGTGAGTGAGTGTGTGCGTGTCTGTGCGTGTGTGAGTGTGTCTGTGCGTGTGTGAGTGAGTGTGTGCGTGTGTGAGTGTGTCTGTGCGTGTGCGTGTGTGAGTGTGTCTGTGCGTGTGTGCGTGTGTGTGTGTGAGTGTGTGTGTCTGTGTGTGTGTGCGTGCGAGCGTGTGTGTGTGTCTGTGTGTGAGTGTGTCTGTGCGTGTGTGTGTGTGAGTGTGTGTGTCTGTGTGTGTGTGTGCGAGCGTGTGCGTGTGTGTCTGTGTGTGAGTGTGTCTGTGCGTGTGAGTGTGTGTGTGTGTGTGTGTGAGTGCGTGTGTGAGTAAGTGCGTGTGTGCGAGTGTGAGTGCGTGCGTGTGTCTGTGCGTGTGTGCGAGTGTGCGTGTGTGTGTGCGTGTCTGTGTGTGAGTGTGTCTGTGCGTGTGTGCGCGTGAGTGTGTGTGTGTGTGTGTGTGCGCGTGTGTGCACTTGAACGTGTAGGTACCTGACTGGTGGAGGCTCGTAGTAAGGTGTGCTGTCCTGTGCAGGTTCAGGAGAAGTGTGTGTCTCCACCTGCTCTTCCTCTGCCTCCTCTTCCTCAGACTCTACACACACACACACACACACACACACACACAGACAGACAGACACACACACACACACACAGAACTGTGTTATAAGCACATCATAAGCACATCTCTTCACAAGGTGTGTGTTTGCTGCTACAACAGACTCGACTCGTTAAAACAACATTCATCAGGACGTGCATGTGTGTGTGTGTGAGTGTGTATATGACAGAGTGAGTGTGTGTCTGTGTATGACAGAGTGAGTGAGTGAGTGTGTGTGTGTGTGTGCGTGAGTGTGTGTGTGTGTGTGTGTGTGTTTACCTCCCAACTCAGCCTCAGAGTCTCCAAAAACTTCCTCCTCATAGCGGAAAATATCATTGTGAACATAGAACTTGTTCACTGCAGAACCCTGAGAGAGAGAGAGAGAGGGAGAGAGAGAGAGAGACACAGAGAGAGAGAGAGAGAGAGAGAGGGAGAGAGAGAGAGAGAGAGACACAGAGAGAGGGAGAGGGAGAGAGGGAGAGAGAGAGAGAGAGACAGACAGGGAGAGAGAGAGACAGACAGGGAGAGAGAGAGACAGACAGGGAGAGAGAGAGAGACAGACAGGGAGAGAGAGAGAGACAGACAGGGAGAGAGAGAGACAGACAGGGAGAGAGAGAGAGACAGACAGGGAGAGAGAGAGACAGACAGGGAGAGAGAGAGAGACAGACAGGGAGAGAGAGAGAGACAGACAGGGAGAGAGAGAGAGACAGACAGGGAGAGAGAGAGACAGACAGGGAGAGAGAGAGACAGACAGGGAGAGAGAGAGACAGACAGACAGGGAGAGAGAGAGAGACAGACAGACAGGGAGAGAGAGAGAGAGAGAGACAGACAGACAGGGAGAGAGAGAGAGACAGACAGACAGGGAGAGAGAGAGAGACAGACAGGGAGAGAGAGAGAGACAGACAGGGAGAGAGAGAGAGACAGACAGGGAGAGAGAGACAGACAGAGACAGAGAGAGAGACACAGAGACAGGGAGAGACAGACAGAGAGACAGAGACAGACAGGGAGAGAGAGAGACAGAGACAGACAGGGAGAGAGAGAGACAGACAGGGAGAGAGAGAGACAGACAGACAGACAGAGAGACAGACAGGGAGAGAGAGAGACAGACAGGGAGAGAGAGAGACAGACAGACAGAGAGAGAGACAGGTCACACTATAGCTTTATTTGCACAGCAGCACAGAATCTGTGACCAAATCAGATTTATTGTTCAGGACTTCTAACACACATGCTCATACTCCCATGGTGGTTGCCACGGTAACCAAGGGTTTGTATACACTGCTCAGTACAGGACAGGAAACATCACCATGGTTACCTACATGGCTACCATGTTTACTGTTCCTCCCCGCCCCCTTCACTGTGTGTGTGTCTGTAGCAGCACTGTAACAGCACGTGTGTGTGTGTGTGTGTGTGTGTGTGTGTGCGCATGTACCTCAGGTGCGAGGACGAAGGTCTGCATGAACCTCCTCATGGGTTGTCCCCTGTTGGACAGCTCGCCCATCACCTGCACCACCACGCCGTCCCCCAGAGTGGCGTGAGCGTCCACGTGTCGGATCTTAGTGTGACACTCGCTGAACTGCAGGGACATCACCTTCTTATGGATCTCCTACACACACACGCACACACACACACACACACGCACACACGCACACAGGGTTTAGTATAGATCTGCTACACAACTTCAGGTATAAACATTCTAATAAACAATAACACACCTTATATAAGTCTCTGGCCTAACGCACGCACATGCACACACGCACGCACACGCGCGCACCACTTTAAGGTTATTATTTTGATCTTTTTTTTGTTTCATTTGCATAGTTTTCAACAGTATTCCTTTAGTTTATATTTTTATTCCCTCAGTGTTGCGTGCACACACTCGCTCGCACACACACACGCGCGCGCGCACGCACGCATACACACACGCGCACACACTCGCTCGCACACACACACACACACAGAACACAAACATCATCGTTAGAAAACCGGTGTTTCTTCATTTCTACTCCTTCTGGCTCAAAGAAATATTTGAATTTCAAAACCCAGCGAGTAAAATGTAAAACAGGACTCCGGCAGAGTCACATGACCACACCACAGCAACACTCCCCCACACACACACTTTCAGTTTTAGTTTCACACTCCTGCACATTGCAGCTTTTGTGAAATTGTTTTGCGATACCGACTGCGGTTAAAGTTTTGTTGTTGTGCGTAGTACTCACAGCCTGACCGTACACGGCCTCCTCGGGTTTCCCGCTGCCGTCCAAACCGCCGTGCACGTACGACGAGTTCCTCCCGTAGAACCTGGGAGAAAACAGGGTCAGAGAAAAACAACAGTCAGTCAGCTAGCTAGGGGGAAATAATAGATATTTTTAGCGTTACTGTAACACACACCAACAAACACGACTGTAAGCCTGTCACAATAACTACTTTAGTTGGACGATATATTGTTCCAGAAATAATTGCGATAAACGATATTATTGTCATTTTAAAACCATTTTATCCCACTGGTTTTTAATTCTTAAGAATATTCAGATTGGATTCTTAAACCAACAGGCCACAAGAGGGCGCAACGAATAACTACAAACCAAACGGCGCCATCTTACATTGTTTACTGCAAAGAACAAACCTCACTCTTTCAATAAATAAAAAAAAAGTGCATTTATTTTTAAACTAAAATGCATCGTAAGATTTAACCTCGGCTCTCGGGCCAGTTCCAGTGCTCATTTTCACATTGTTTTTAGTTTTTGTTCAGTCAGTAGTTCATCAGGCCATATTTATTAATTTTAGCTCATTTCAGTCTGACTAAAAGGCATGGAACATCAGAATTAAATCAAATATTCACACATTTTATATATTAAACTTAAACTTCTATCAACAAAAACGTGAAAATCTGATCTCTCTGAAGTTCAGCGTCACTCGTGTATTTACGTCATTTAGCGCAGAAGCGAGCTGCAATATTACGTTTACGTCGTGTTTATGCGTGTGATTAATCTTACGTGCGCGTGTGGGATGCGTATATGTGAGTTAATTAACCAGCTAGTAAAGAGTAACTAGTAACTAGTACAGAGTAACTAGTACAGAGTAAAGCGCATCAGGTTCCCGGTGTTCGTTCTCTGCTCAGCTTCAGCGTCTCGATCCCCGGCACACACTCTCGCACACACTCTCGCACACACTCTCGCACACACTCTCGCACACACTCTCGCACACACTCTCGCACACACTCTCGCACACACTCTCGCACACACTCTCGCACACACTCTCGCACTGGATTCTCTCCAACACTAGATCTGCTCCTTCCAGATGTTTCTTCTTCAAAACGTTGTTAGTGTTTTTTTTATCTCGTGTGTCATTTTTTCAAAAGTATGTTTTAATTAAAATCGGCGCTAGTGCTTGCTACACATAATAATTCGAATGCACACAGTTTTTGCGTTCAATTGCGCATTTCTATCTTAAATTCGACGAATAAATCGAAGTTGGAACGTTAATCCGACAGCCTCAGAGCAGCCGAGAGGACAGAAGCAGCGCAAACGGCTCAAATGTTGGTGAAATTCGTTCGCATGTAAACACGTAAACACGACGGGCGATAGCGAGGCCGTGTCCGTATATCGTACGCCATCCTAGAACTAACTGTGCACCAGACTGGTTTTAAACTTTAAAGGAATTACGGTACGGTTTTTCAGACCTAATCGACGTTGTCATGGTAACCAAGCAGAGTTTCGCCGCAATTCTGTCAGCAAACATCATCTGCACACGTCCTGTCCATCAGCATCACTGGAATTCCCTGCAGTGCCACTGACATCCCATAATAATTCACCTCGACCAATAATCAGTCGCTCTGGTTACACGTAGCTGCTGCTTTTTTAATTATTATTATTATTATTATTATTATTATTATTATTATTATTAATCATGAACTGTGCGTGATGGACACACTCAGGCTGCGCGATGTAATCGGATATCGGCGATGATTAACACGTGACCGATGTCTACAGGCAGTAGACAGTATTTTCTTACAAAAGTAAACAAGAAAAAAAATTTATAATGTGACTGTCACTATTTGGTACAGAAAAAACGTTGACGAAGGACCGTTTGTGGAGACGCAGCAGTGAGGATCGTCTGTTCCGCAAAGAGAACTGCAGATATAGTTAAGAGAAGCGTAGATATTTTTATACCGCGTAAAAGAAGCGTAGCTATTTTTATACCGCGTAAAAGCGTAGCTATTTTTATACCGCGTAAAAGCGTAGCTATTTTTATACCGCGTAAAAGAAGCGTAGCTATTTTTATACCGCGTAAAAGAAGCTTAGCTATTTTTATACCGCGTAAAAGAAGCGTAGCTATTTTTTATACCGCGTAAAAGAAGCGTAGCTATTTTTATACCGCGTAAAAGAAGCGCAGATATTTTTATACCGCGTAAAAGAAGCGCAGATATTTTTATACCGCGTAAAAGAAACGCAGGTATTTTTATACCATGTAAAAGAAACGTAGATATTTTTATACCGCGTAAAAGAAGCGTAGATATTTTTATACCATGTAAAAGAAGCGTAGACATTTTTATACCGCGTAAAAGAAGCGTAGATATTTTTATACCATGTAAAAGAAACGTAGATATTTTTATACCGCGTAAAAGAAACGTAGATATTTTTATACCGCGTAAAAGAAACGCAGGTATTTTTATACCATGTAAAAGAAACGTAGATATTTTTATACCGCGTAAAAGAAACGTAGATATTTTTATACCGCGTAAAAGAAGCGTAGACATTTTTATACCGCGTAAAAGAAACGTAGATATTTTTATACCGCGTAAAAAAACCATGTAGCTATTTTCATACTGCGTGTTGTCAGGAATCGTGTCTTGTTTGATGTTTTTATTTTTGCTTTTCCTACGAATAGTTTAGGTTTCACACAATTTCTTATAAAAGTGCTAATTATTATTATTGCGTTCACGCTTCCTTCTCGACTCTCGCGCACTAACAGACGGATGATGAAGTGGATTCAGAATGTGCTGCGCGGGATGAACTCGTGTAGCTTCTCCTCGTCTCACCTGTGCAGGTAATCGGGCGCTTTGTTCAGGAGTGTGTAGTACTGCCTGACGAACTCGCGCCCTACGAGCAAAGGGCTCGGTTTCTCCATCACCATCTCTTTCAGGTCACCTGGATGTGGGATGCTGAAACACACACACACACACACACACACACACACACACACGCTGAAGTCATAAGACGCTACAGGTAACAGCGTTACATCACCTTACGAGTCGAACCCGCCGCGGGCCGGGACAGAACTCGCTCACACTCGGGTCCGAGAGCGTCTGAGCGACCCGGTTCTGAGTGAACTCTCAGTGAGAAAGCGATTTGACTCTGAATCGACTCGCTACAGGAAGTGACTCGAGCGCGCCGCGCTGTTTCAGGTGTGATGTGTGCGTTCTGGAGATTAAGACCCAAAATTAATAAACAGAAAATAAATTCTGGATGCAAATTATTTTAAACCAGTAAGTTGTATAATTATTGAATAATTTCTTCAGCGCCAGTTCCGCCCTCTCCTCGCCGCGCGCTCCTCGCCGCGCCCTCTCCTCGCCGCCCGCTCCTCGCCGCGCCCTCTCCTCGCCGCGCCCGCTCCTCGCCGCGCCCTCTCCGCTCCCTCCTCACTCTCAGGTGTTTGTGATTTCTCTTCACACGCCGTCTTTACGTTTGTTTAGGTTTTTGTGAGAACTGAATGAGAGAGTTTTACGAAGACGTTTTCAAGGGTTTTTTTCATTATAAACCAAAACCTTCAAAACCAAAAGAATCAAACTGCTCCTAGTCCAAATCAGCACCGACACGACCCCGAGAGACAGACGGAGAGAGAGAGAGACGGAGAGAGAGAGAGACGGAGAGAGAGAGAGAGAGACAGACCCCGAGAGACAGACGGAGAGAGAGAGAGAGACGGAGAGAGAGAGAGAGAGAGAGACAGACCCCGAGAGACAGACGGAGAGAGAGAGAGAGACGGAGAGAGAGAGAGAGAGACAGACGGAGAGAGAGAGAGAGACGGAGAGAGAGAGAGAGAGACAGACCCCGAGAGACAGACGGAGAGAAAGAGAGAGACAGACCCCGAGAGAGAGAGACAGACCCCGAGAGACAGACGGAGAGAGAGAGAGAGACAGACCCCGAGAGAGAGACGGAGAGAGAGAGAGAGAGACGGAGAGAGAGAGAGAGAGACCCCGAGAGACAGACGGAGAGAAAGAGAGAGACAGACCCCGAGAGAGAGAGACAGACCCCGAGAGAGAGACGGAGAGAGAGAGAGAGACGGATAGAGAGAGACTGATAGAGAGAGAGACAGGGAGACAGACAAACGGATAGAGAGAGAAACAGACAGACGGATAGAGAGAGAGACAGAAGGATGGATAGATAGAGAGAGAGAGAGAGAGTGAGAGAAGGATAGACAGATAGAGAGAGAGACACAGATATGGAGAAACAGAGAGAGGAACAGAGAGAGAAACAGACGAATACAGAGAGAGAGACAGATAGAGAGAGACGGAGAAAGAGAGAGACAGACCCCGAGAGACAGACGGAGAGAGAGAGAGACAGACGGATAGAGAGAGAGAGACAGATAGAGACAGACAGATAGAGAGAGACAGACAGACGGATAGAGAGAGAGAGACAGAAGGATGGATAGAGAGAGAGAGAGAGAAGGATAGACGGATTTAGAGAGAGACAGACCGATAGAGAGAGAGAGACAGATATGGAGAAACAGAGAGAAGGATAGAGAGAGAAACAGACGGATACGGAGAGAGAGACAGATAGAGAGAGACGGATGGATGGAGAGACAGACAGAAGGATAGAGAGAGAGAGAGACAGTCAGACAGACAGGCCGGGGTTTGTAAATCTAACTGCGCACTCTCTCCACTCCTCCATTCTCACAGCTTAGTGAACAGGCGGCGGCGCGCGCGCGCTTCAATTAATCGATTAATCGGTATTTAATCCGCCGCCGATAGTGATCGATTAATCCGAACCGAAACTGACCGCGGAAACTAAACCTGCACTGCGTTAGCTTGTGCTATGCTAACAGGCTAACCGACATCACCATAACTCGATAAAACAGCAATACATTTAAAAATAAAAACCGAACAAACCGGAAGTGGAAATATTTTTTAACCGAAATCTGCTGTGCGCCATCAGCGCTTAGCCACATTAGCATTAGCTAATTACATACGTTTATATTCACTTCTCCTGTGTGTAATGTATATTTTTTTTTTAGGTTTTGTTTTTGTTTTACATGTACACTGATTATACCACGCATATAAATGCGAAAAACAGTTTTATGAATAAAAACTCAGCGTTCAAAGTAAAGGTTTAGAAGAAAAAAAGGAAATCATGCTAGCTGTGTAATGCTAATGCTAACGAGCCTCAAATGAGACTGCAAACGTTTTTATTGTTGTTTATTTGTCCGAAATCGACATCATGGGATATAAATATGACGGATGTTGATGGAAATACAGTTAGGAGAGTGTTCATGTCGTTTAAAGACATGATGTGAAGAAAATAAAGAACAAAAAAAAACGACGAAACAGGCATGTGAGGAGACAAAAAAGGTCCGTGTCCCAAACGCCTCCCTGCGCCCTACGCACGCGCCCTTCTCACTGAGGGAGGATCCTGGCGCCCGCGCGCGCTGCCTAGTGCACTTACACATCCTCAGGACGCGGTTTGAAACGCGGCCCAACGGGAAGCTAACTCAAAAAGGATTAAATACTCACCAAAAAAAAACGAGAAACGGCGCTCGCGCGGACGGCTGTGTGGTCACAGAAGCTCCGAGAACACAAAATAAACTGTAAGGGGTGTTTTGTTTTTGATCAGAACTCGTTTTTACCGGAGACTGATTCGGTTTTTTAATGTTTCTGATATAAACACTGACACACACAGCGCTTCGGCCGGCTCTTCTCCCCCCTGCGGCGCGCGCGAGGAACCCCCAGCGCTTTACTTCGGTGTGACGTCTTATCCCGCCTCCGCGCACATCCTGCACCCCCTCCTAAGGACCACTCTTATGGGTGACTGTGGTTTGCGCCTGATTTAAAATAACTCTTACTCGCGAAAAATAGCTAACATAAAATCTTACATATGAGTAGATTATACGCAGGGCAGTACGACATACTTCAAATTAGTACACGTGTCTAGGAATAGTTTGAATAACCATTATTTAATGGTGTTGAAATGAGAAATATATAAAGAAATTCACGATTCCTTAATTTTTTTCAATTGCAAAGATCACATTTTCAGTGTATACATATACAGAAGTACATAATAAGTATATTTTACTTTAACTAATCCTAACCCATATTTATTCTATAACTTAATTCACGATTAGCGCAAATTAATTTAAACTTCTAAAATCAGGCACTTAAATAGCTACCTAAATATCCGTCTTTCAACCGCGCTGGGACTTCGGACTCATCCAATCAGATCGTGACAGGAAACCAGGTGGATGCAGGATGTTACAGTGTTGCATAATACAACAGCACACCGGAAAAGACGTAAAGAAAGGAATACGGTACGAGTTTTTTTTATTTTTTTCCGTCAACCGCCGCGTAAACAAACAAGGAATTTAAATTTAGTTTTACGTTTAAATTATACAATTATATTTAATCGAATTAGAGTAAAAAAGATGCCAAAAATATATAAATAAAACCTTAGTTTCAGTTTCTTTTATGGTGTGACGTAATAAAAAATCAGGAAAATTCGCTCTACAAAATATGTGACTAAAAAATAATATAATTATAATTATAAAGAAAAGACCAATAATAATAATTTGAAAATATTACATAATATCAGTATAATAAGAGTTAAACATTTTACAGATTTGTAATATATATAAATAAATAAATAACAAGTATATTTTTTGTGAATTATTACAAATAGATTCTAATAGTGCCATTAATGTTAATAATAATAATAATAATAATAATAATAATAATAATATGCCAATGTGAGTGTGAATTTCTGCGGATGATGGAGTTTGAACAAATGCGAAAGGAATTGTGGATTTATTTATTTAATTATTTATATCTGTAAAGCTGCTTTGTCATTTGTTAAAAATTCAATACAAATAAAATTGAATTGAATTGAAGAAGTGATTTCAGTGATTTCTAATGAAACTGTCACTCAGATTTAATGACGTTAAAGGAACAGGAAGTGCTTACTGAAAGAACAGGAAGTGCTTAGTGACGCCCGAATGCATGATGAGTTGTTTTTAATTCTGTTTATTATAAAAATATTTTTATACAGATAAATCTTCTAACATTTTGACATTTATACAAATACAATGCTGTCGTTATTACTGGACATTTCAGCGCAGTGTGTGTGTGTGTGTGTGTGTGTGTGTGTGTGTGTGTGTGTGATGCTCGATCAGATTGAGATCTGGGGAATTTGCCATGAAGGGGTGTAACTCGGTCTGCAGGAATGTTTATGTAGGTGGTACGTGTCACAGTAACATCCACATGAAGGCCAGGGCCCGAGGTTTCCCAGCAGA
>NC_069725.1:24865814-24868314 GCF_027358585.1 Pangasianodon hypophthalmus | reverse complement strand
CTCTGCACCTAAACACTGAGGTAAAACACTGTTTTTTTATTTTTTACTAGGAACATTAAAGTGTGTGTGTGTGTGAGGTGTGTGAAGTGTATTTGAGTAGAGTTAAGCTCTGGTACTCAACGTCTCCGTCTGAGTTATTCAGTAAACCTGAACACTCGACACACATTTTGAGAACTTTGAGCTCATAAAGCAAGACATTAGCGACTCTGATTTACTCTGGACATGTTGATCTTAACTAATAATAACGGCAATTAACACAAAATCCAGATGAATGTCTTTTACATAGTAAAGCACTGACACAGGAAAAGTAGACACAGAACATCAAACCCAGTAGTGTTAATTAACACCTAGAGGTTTCTTTACGTTGTTAAATAAACTGCATGTATTTAATAAAAAGTGTGTAAAGTACTTATAGAAAATTAGCACCAAATATGAACCTTCAATTTTGACTTGTATGACGTATTTAATCAACGCATACATTTCATTTTAACAGTTGCAGTGTTGAATTACCACCTAAATGGGGTTTTAATTAATTAAAATTAATTTACATTTATCATAATTAGTTTATTCATACATGATGTTGGCTTAATTTTCTTGAATTGTTTTGTTTAAGTAAATCTGAAAGTGTTTAATGTCTGTAGTGTTTACAAAAAGCCTTCGGACATTAAACACTGAGATATGAAATTTTCCAATATAAAATGACAGTTATTATAGTAACATCTATAAAAATGCATGCTTTTATTTCCTCTCGTTTAAATGACTGTAATTTACTGTACACTGGCGTATATTGTACACTCTACAGCGCTTCTGTCAATCATTCACACGTAGTGCAAGTGCAGCTGCGAGACCATGAAGAGAAAACTCATCATTGGAGTAAAGTTTACAGTAATTTACTGGCAGCAGATTTGCCTGTAAAGTACTTTATATTTACAGTAAATACCTGTAAAACACATTTTAAATACTGCAATGTCTTTATAGATCATTCCTCCCCCCTTTTTATTTTTATAGTATATTACTGTATCCTCTGTATTTCCAGTAATCTGCTATAAATTTGGCTGTAAATTTTACAGTGTGAGTTTAAAGTTTTACTGTTTGTTTTTAAAGCTCTTAACGGTCCGGCTGCATCCGACGTCTCTGACCTGCTGTGCCACAAACTCTGTCTGTTTTTAAATGAAGACTAAAAACACTTTTATAAATTGGCTTTATCAGTGTTTTATATGTTTGGCGTTTTTTCGTTTTTAATACATACTCTTAATATTCTATTCTGTGACTTTTTTTATATTATATAATATGTACAGCACTTTGGTCAACATCAGTTGTTTTAGATGTGCTTTATAAATAAAACTTACTTACTTACTGCATCACAGTAACACCAAAAAAATAGCTCATTACGGTAACGCCTATAAAAATAGCTCATTAAATTAACGTCTAAAAATAGCTCATCAAAGTAAAGTCTATAAAAATAGTTCATTAAAGTAAAGTCTATAAAAATAGCTCATTAAAGTAAAGTCTATAAAAATAGCTCATTAAAGTAACGCTGATAAAAATAGCTCATTAAAGTAAAGTCTATAAAAATAGTTCATTAAAGTAAAGTCTATAAAAATAGTTCATTAAAGTAAAGTCTATAAAAATAGCTCATTAAAGTAACGCTGATAAAAATAGCTCATTAAAGTAAAGTCTATAAAAATAGTTCATTAAAGTAAAGTCTATAAAAATAGCTCATTAAAGTAACGTCTAAAAATAGCTCATTAAATTAACGTCTAAAAATAGCTCATCAAAGTAAAGTCTATAAAAATAGTTCATTAAAGTAAAGTCTATAAAAATAGTTCATTAAAGTAAAGTCTATAAAAATAGCTCATTAAAGTAACGCTGATAAAAATAGCTCATTAAAGTAAAGTCTATAAAAATAGTTCATTAAAGTAAAGTCTATAAAAATAGCTCATTAAAGTAACGTCTAAAAATAGCTCATTAAAGTAACGCTGATAAAAATAGTTCATTAAAGTAACGTCTAAAAATAGTTCATTAAAGTAACGTCTAAAAATAGTTCATTAAAGTAAAGTCTATAAAAATAGTTCATTAAAGTAACGTCTAAAAATAGTTCATTAAAGTAACGTCTAAAAATAGTTCATTAAAGTTACGGCTATAAAAATAGTTCATTAAAGTAAAGTCTATAAAAATAGTTCATTAAAGTAACGCTGATAAAAATAGTTCATTAAAGTTACGGCTATAAAAATAGTTCATTAAAGTTACGGCTATAAAAATAGTTCATTAAAGTAACGCTGATAAAAATAGCTCATTAAAGTAACGTCTAAAAATAGCTCATTAAAGTAACGCTGATAAAAATAGCTCATTAAAGTAACGTCTAAAAATAGCTCATTAAAGTAACGTCTAAAAATAGCTCATTAAAGTAACGTCTAAAAATAGCTCATTAAAGTAACGCTGATAAAAATAGTTCATCAAAGTAAAGTCTATAAAAATAGCTCATTAAAGTAACGTCTAT
>NC_069725.1:24843314-24860814 GCF_027358585.1 Pangasianodon hypophthalmus | reverse complement strand
AAATAAAGCAGTATCTGAGGTGCAGTGTGTGCAGTTTTATAAGGAAATGAGCTGGAAGTGTTACTGAGCATCTTGCAGAAGCAGCCACAGTTCTTCTGGAGACTTTGACTGTCGACTCGCTTCTTATTTCTGCAGCGAAACCCAGCAGCCTTCATTATGTTTTTATCTGAAAAGTGTCTCTTATGGAATCTGCTGCTTTCTTTACTGACATACAAACATTTTTCTGTAACGTTTCATTTTGTGCTGGAAAACTAATGTTTGGAATCGAAAATGTTTTTGTACTGAATCAATAATGTAGAAGTCAGAAAATAAACATCTATAACAAAGTTTGTACTAAAAAAAAAATGCACAGTACTGTATATCACTAAATTGTTGTAATATCACAAATTTTCTTTCCTCCTAACTGTCTCGTGCAGTGTCGACGCCCACTGCCACAGCTTCCCCCTGAAGAGGAAGAGCAGGACCCTAAAGAGGAAGTGGTCATCGCACTGTATGATTTTGAGGGAACAGAAAGTCAGGATCTCACGCTGCGTCAGGGGGAGGAGTACGTCATCATCGAGAGGTGTGACGTCAACTGGTACAAAGCACGCAACAAATACGGGTAAGTGTGTGTGTGTGTGTGTGTGTGTGTACATGATTAAAGGACTCCATAAAGTGTGTAGAAAGTTACAGTAATAGTTAAACAGTATAAGCTAATATTGTGAATATAAATTATACTATTGAAGTTTATACATACACTACTGTACAATATATGTGATCTGTGTGTGTGTGTGTGTGTGTGTGTGTGTGTTCAGGGAGGAAGGCTACATTCCCAGCAACTATGTGACCCCAAAGCAGCCAGATAATTTGGAGCAGTTTGTGTAAGTTAACAATAAAATAAAAATAATTTGATACAATAATAATAATCTAATATGATATAACTTGAACATAACAGTGTGTGTGTGTTTCAGGTGGTACTGCAAAAATGTGAACCGCAACAAAGCAGAGGAGCAGTTAAGGAAAGAGGTGTGTGTGTGTGTGTGTGCATGAAATACACACATCACGGAAGGGAAAATACTTTCTAATAATAAATCCACTAAAGGAATTTGTGTCTAGACAGAGAAAAACACATGTAGAGGTACTGAAACCAGACAGAGATATAACACACACACACACACACACACACACACACACACACACACACACACACACACAACAGGTCAAAGGGACCTTTCAGTTCACATGAAGTGTGGGAACTAATCTATCTCTTAATGTAAGCAGCCTGCGTATGTAAGTTTACATGTAGCATAAGCTGTTGTGTGTGTGTGTGTGTGTGTGTGTGTGTGTGTGTGTGTATACAGGATAAAGAGGGAGGGTTCATGGTGCGAAACTCCAGTTCTGGTGCCTACACCGTTTCTGTGTTCACAAAGTCTTTGGGGTAAGTTATGTCACACACACGCACACGCACACACACACCCACACGTACACACACACACACACACACACACACTCATTGTGTTTATGTTTGCAGTGATGGAGGCTCAGCGATTAGACATTACTACATTAAAGAGACTCAGAGCTCACCTAAACAGTTTTACCTGGCGGAGAAACACCAGTTCAGCAGCATTCCTGAACTCATAGAGTACCACAAACACAACGCAGCAGGTAACACACACACACACACACTCACACACACACACAGGCTTGTAATCCTATATTTGTGGTATAATTCCATCAACTTGTGTCTTATTGTTGATCCATTATGCTGCACTGTAACCTCAGTAAACAAACAGAAATATTTAGTGTTTATAGTTAAAGCTGTCGCTCTTGTCAGGTTTCACGACTCTGTGGAACTAAGAGCACAAACATTTCAGCCAGTCAGGGTTGCCAGGTTTCAGCAAAATTTCCACCCCAATTGTAATACGTCTTTTTATCATCGCTTGTTACGCCCATTACGCACTTCTCCCTCTTACAGTCTTTACAATATCTTACAACACAAATGATTCTGTACACCGTAGACACACTATCTGCACTTACACTTTCCCTTTGTTTGCAGAAATGGATTAGATTTAATTCCAATTATTTGCTTTAAAACAAGATCTTGGAAACCACAAACATTTTTATACTAGTCAAGAAACCACCATCTGCACACTTGCTTTGTCTAACAGCATTCTTGTTCGTCATTAAATTAAAATTAAGTCTCCAGTTTTCTTCCCAATTTGGCCAATTCTCCCCCACCAGCTAACTTTCGCTTATCACACAACAGCTCCCAAACAGGAAGGATGAAGACGAACACGTGTTTCCTCTGAGACACGTCAAGCCAAACTCCACATCTTTTCAAACTGCTGCTCATGCTGCATCACAGGGCTGCGTAACACACACGCAGGAAAGCGCTATCCGCCCTCTTCCACACGCACGAGCTCACAGACGCCAACGATTGGCTAGTGTCACTAAAGGAATCCCAGTCACGGGAAATAGACTCGCGATCTCTCAAAGATAGGGCAACGCTTTTCTGTTGCGCCACTCCGGAGCCAGTTTTATTTGCACAACGCTTTTAACAATATTCATAGTCACAACGCAGTGTTACAGAAATACAGATTTAACCCTAAATTTTTAATTGTGTTTAAATAAATAATTACAGATCAGTCATGAAGTGATTTAATGAGCAGAACATGAGCATAAATATCAAAATGACATGCAAAGATAAAGTACACCAAAGTACCTCGATTACTCTGTAATGTCAAGCTGACTAGTGTGTGTGTGTGTGTGTTTGTGTGTGTGTGTGTGTGTGTGTGTGTGTGTGTGTGTGTGTGTGTAGGTTTGGTGTCCAGACTGCGTTATCCAGTAAATAGACAAAGCAGAGCAGCACCAACGACAGCAGGATTCAGCTATGGTCAGTCTCTCTCTCTCTCTCTCTCTCACTCACTCACACACACACACTCACTCACACACACACTCACTCACACACACACTCACTCACACACTCACACAAAAAAAATCGTGAATTCTCATGAGGTCTATTTTTTAACAACGCACAAACCACAGCTAATCTTAACATTCAGATGTGTGTCTAATAGTAAATAAAATATATATTTAGCAACACAAAGGTAACTTTATAAATAAACAATGTGTAATTTAATTGTAATTGTGGTGATATTGCGTTGAAGTAAGTCATTACTGAAACTGTCCTTAGAAACCTTTAGAGATTTCTCCTGGTTCCTAACGGGCTTTAATGTGTTTCTGGTGGTTTGTAACGGAAGTTCGTTCCTGATACCTGATCTAATTTTATTCCGATGGCACTCTACTCATCAACCAAGGTCTTATCAGGGTGTAGTGGTGTTTAATGGTTTAACAGAAAATCCCTACTGGAATCTGATTTAACCCTTTAAGCCAGTTTCCATTATGTGATGGAGACCATTAGAGACTTTTTCTAATGGACTGTAACGTAGGAAGCTACACAGTTTTAAATATCTTTGTACTGTTATAATATGTTTATAGATAAATTGGATCATTACAGTAAGATTATATTAATGTTTGTGTGTGTGTGTGTGTGTGTGTGTGTGTGTAGATAAGTGGGAGATTAACCCGTGTGAGCTGACCTTCATGAAGGAGCTCGGCAGCGGGCAGGTCGGAGTGGTGCGACTGGGAAAATGGAGAGCGCAGCACAAAGTGGCCATTAAAGCCATCAGAGAGGGAGCCATGAGTGAAGAGGACTTTATAGAGGAGGCCAAAGTGATGATGTGAGACACACACACACACACACACACACACATACACATATATACACACACACACACACACAACAGGGGTGGCACCACTGCTCCAAAAGTGGTGGAGCAAAATATTTCCATGGATCTGACATAAACTGACATATATATTACTAAGAAGGAAATATATATTCACCGAGTTGGCGATTATCATTTACGTTAACTAGCGGCAGCTGAGGTTTCTAACTATTGCTATTTTTATTCCAACTATAAAAAAGTAGAGACTTCTCTATTGCCGTGGAAAGATTTATTTGCGAATAACAGGCATGAGACTGCCCTGTTCTGAATGTCTCGAGTTATTTCTGCAGAAATTGGAAAGTGGTAGTGATTCGGTGAAAAGTGTAATACACACAGTGTTAACACAGAGTTAATCTGGCAGGATAAAATGAGTTTTTCAGGTTTCACTGGAGGAACAAGGACAATATCACACACTTCAGCTTTTCAATGATGAGTTTTCTTACGTAAACGTTTAAAAAGTATATAAAACAGTGTATAAAAACAGCTGATGGAAACTTTCCAAAGCTGCCGGACATCATGGGATGCTTTCTGTCTGATTCTGTCTAATTTTACTGTATTGTTTTGTTATTCCTTTGTGATACAGTAAGAGTATTTTAAGGAAACAGTTCTTGTGCTGTAAATTTAAAGACGTTGATAACGTTGAAGAAACATTAACATCTTCAATATTCAAGCACAAGTCTATTTGTCCTGACTTTTATAAATTTCATGTCTGTTTTTTTTTTTTAACACCCAGGAGTCTGTCCCACCCGAAGCTGGTCCAGTTATACGGTGTGTGTACGCAGCAGAGGCCCATCTACCTGGTGACGGAGTTCATGGAGCTCGGCTGTCTCCTGAATTACATCCGTCAGCGCCGAGGCTCATTCAGCCCGCAAAGTCTGCTCAGCATCTGCCACGACGTCAGCCAGGGCATGGAGTACCTGGAGGCGAACCGCTTCCTCCATCGGGATCTGGTCAGTATATCACACACACACACACACACAAAAAAAAAATATATATATATATAAATAGGACCCCTATATCTTTACTCCATTTAATTTAATCTTAACGATATCTGTATACCTTCACAGATACGTTTATATCTACAATAATACAGCCGTTAAACAATGGACCTTCTCTCAGGATATTATTAATGGCAGATTGTGTGTATTGCATTAAAGACGTTGTTTAAGTTGTACACTACAATACGATTACACGCCTACTGTCTACAAATTAACCGTATATTCCGCCTCCTGAGGCACGATATATTTACAAACACTCTTTATTTTAAGATTTCTCAAAATAACATCCATCATAGTGTACAGTATTTTTCAGAGAACAGAGAAACATGGAAACTGTGAACCCAGGAGAAGAAACTCACACTCAAGACTCCGTATTATATTTATATAATATAAATGTTTTAATTATCGCTGTCCTTCCACAGGCTGCTAGAAACTGCCTCGTCAGCGACTCACATGTGGTGAAAGTGTCAGACTTCGGCATGGCCAGGTACACCTGACTCTAAAGTTACACCTGACTCTAAAGTTACACCTGACTCTAAAGTTACACCTGACTCTAAAATTACACCTGACTCTAAAGTTACACCTGACTCTAAAATTACACCTGACTCTAAAGTTACACCTGACTCTAAAATTACACCTGACTCTAAAGTTACACCTGACTCTAAAATTACACCTGACTCTAAAGTTACACCTGACTCTATAATTACACCTGTCCACATGTACACCTGACTCTAAAGTTACACCTGACTCTAAAATTACACCTGACTCTAAAGTTACACCTGACTCTAAAGTTACACCTGTCCACATGTACACCTGACTCTAAAGTTACACCTGACTCTAAAGTTACACCTGACTCTAAAGTTACACCTGTCCACAGGTACAGCTGGTAAAAGAACCTGAGTACGAGGCAGTTGCGCTAATTTTACTACATACAGGAAACGGTGTTGTCAAATCCAGGCCTGTTTTTGTTATAGAAATATCACATAATCACTGATTTCCATCACCTGAACTTCCAGATACGTTCTGGACGATCAGTACCTCAGTTCCTCAGGAGCCAAGTTTCCAGTGAAGTGGTCTCCACCTGAGGTCTTTAACTTCTGTCGATACAGCAGCAAGTCTGACGTCTGGTCCTTCGGTGAGGTTTTTAGTTTTCTCTACGTGAAAGCTTCAGAATACGTTTTAAATAATAGTGTGACCTTATAAAATAAAATATTAAAAATGGTCTATAATTTATGATGTTAGCTTAATATCAGATACTACACATGATATACGCTCTGCTCTAAAAAAAAGACACCTGTCCACAGGTAAACCGGACTAACATAAGCATTTTAGAAACTAGTATTCATACTTTATATCAGATAAATTACATAAAAAGAGACGATATAATGGAATATTAAGGAACTGTGTACATTATGGTTCCTCAAGATGCAACTAAATTTCGTTCTGGTGTTCTCAGGTGTGTTAATGTGGGAGGTGTTTACCGAGGGGAAGATGCCGTTTGAGAACAACCTGAACCATGAGGTCGTAACCATGGTGATGCAGGGTCATCGCCTCTATCGCCCTAAAAAAGCCGCGCTGCGCATCTACGAAATCATGCAGCAGTGCTGGCAGGAGGTGAGACGCAGATAACCGGTATTCTCCCAGACCGTTTCCTGTGTAAGAAAGCTTTATTATCCACTAGGAAAGGTTTATCATCCACTCACTAGAAACGAGTTTTCAAACTCAGATGTAATGAACGTAATTATTAATTATTTAAAAGAGCCGTTAACATACAGCAAAGTGTAACTTCAGCATCATTATTTGGAGGGATTTTTGTGATGTTCACCACCACAGGAAGTGTGTGTGGGTGGGTGTGGGTGTGTATGTGTTTGTGTGGGGGGCGGTGTGTGTGTGTGTGTGTGTGTGTGTGTGTGTGGGTGGGTGGGTGGATGTTTCAACATGCAGTGCTCCTGGTGAATGGGTAACATTAAAAATGTTTCTATCTGTCTATCTATCTATCTATCTATCTATCTATCTATCTATCTGTGTATAAGTCTAAGTAATCCTATAAAGTGAAATTATTTGATTACATTATTTGATTAATTTAGCTTGTTCAAAAAATTAACAATAAAACAAGAATAAAATTGATTAATTAAAGTTAAAAAAAATGAATGAATTAAAATAAATTAATCTAATTTATTTCTAAAAATCAATGTATCTATCCTGAAGTACATCCATCAAATATTTATTTTTACAGTAAAATTGACAGTTATAGCATGTTATAGCTACATATGATTTCATCAACGTCATAATAACAGTCTCTGACTTTATAATCGTCCTAAACAGCGTGTTTTTGTACGTTTTCTCTGCTCTTTAGAGACCGGAGGAAAGGCCGTCGTTTAGACAGATCTCAGAGATGATCACGGATGAGCTGGAAACAGATGGCCACGCCTCCTGATCGCTGATTGGACGAGCTGACTCAGTACTGATGCATTACTGCTCATAATTCTCCTCATTGAACCACAAAAGTGATGGAACCTACCGGAAGCATTCAGTATGAAACATAGCTGCAAGTCAGTAGACGTGTGTGTGTGTGTGTGTGTGTGTGTGTGTGTGTAGGTTTCATATTTTACATAAAGCATAATAATGTGCGTGGCTGCCTGTACAAGCCTGTAATAAAAGAAATGAAAATCACCTCAATGCTGCTTTGTGCTTTATTTTATTCCACTCATGATGACTTATGCATGAACACAAACACACACACACGGGCGCACACACACACACACACACACACACACACACACACACAGTCTCCTGTTGCAGTGGCTCGTCTCTCAGATGTTCGAAGGCGTGACTGCAGGCTTCATGACCGTCTTTAAGGTAAAACACACACACGTCGTATTTCACTCACTCTAAAGAATAATTCTATTCCACAGATTTGTGTATTACTGTAACTCCATAAAGCTAATTTTACACCTTAGTTATTTTAGAGCACAAGATAGCTGATAACGTCTTTCTATAAAAGATCACTACGTGATGTCACATGGTCACTATAGCGATGTGGATGTTAACTGAAACGGTCACCTGACCTTTCACTGTGTTGTCATCAGCTGAGTTAGAATAATCTATATGTTCTGTATCTCTGAAAACATTAGCCAGCTACGGAAACAATCGCAATTCTATTATTAAGTCACAGGATATTACAGACTGAGGCAGTAAGGCTTTGGGTTTTTTAATTGAAATTGAAATAAAATTATTTGGAGAAATTGTGTTCTAAGAAGCTTCTGAAGTTTTTCTCTGAAGAAAACAAACAAACAAAAACAAAAAAAAACTGTTGAGTGCTGCAAGATTTTATTTCTAGCTTTTCAAAGAAAACCTTTAATTTTTGTATAAATGTGTATTTTTCATTACAGGGACCAAAAAAAAAAGATTCCCACAAAAATCAACACTGTATTTGTGTTATATGTGTGTGTGTGTGTGTGTGTGTGTGAGGCAGAGAGAGAGATGTTTGTCTTGTGGTGTAACACAACTCTTCACTCATTAAATATTTACTGTATTCAGTCGCTGAAGACATTCTTCGTATTTCAGGCTGAAGAAAACCTCAACAGTGGTCTGTGTGTGTGTGTGTGAGTGTGTGTGTGTGAGTGTGTGTGAGTGTGTGTGTGTGCGTGTGTGTGTGTGCGTGTGTGAGTGTGTGTGTGTGTGCGCAAGTGACTCCTGTAGTCACAAGTTTCCTGATTTGCAATGGAAATGTCTCTCTACTTCAGTCATTTCAGCGCAGTTACATTCAGTTATCTTTAATCTCTGATCGTTTTTATCTGCAATTCATTAGAAATGCTTTGTTTCAGTCTGCGCTTCATAAAGTGCGCTGACAAACAAAACGCAAGCAAATGGAGCACTGTGAGACTCTCCAGAATGAGAACCCGAGAAAAAATATCTTAAAAAAAAGAACAGTAAAGCAAAAGTTTCATGAAGAACGCAGTTAATCAGTCAGGACGGGTTTGTCCCCGGCGTTGCTAACGCAGCTCACACAGGAATCTATTCAGAACACTCTGCTAACATTCACTCTGTTCTTGGGTTCTACATAAAACCGTTCCTCAAGGGTTCCTCGAGGAGGACAAACCGAGGAACTCTCCATTCAACCTGATGTTCACAGAGAGCACATGGTATGATGTATAAAAAGCTCTGACCCTGGATTCGAGAGCTAGATTCTAGAGCTCCAGCATTATCTGGACACCAGTTTGGGTCAGCAGATGTAGAGTTTCTCTAGACCTCTGACATTAGATCCTAGAGCTTTAGAGCTTTAGATCAGTTGTTCTAGAGCTCTGACATTAGGATTTAGAAGTCTCCTAGAGCTCTGACATTATAGAGTTTGTAGAAAAGCTCTTGAATCTCAGTGTCAGAGTTTTAGAAAGTGCTGGAATGTAAATATTGAAGTTCTAGAAAGTTCTAGAGCTCTGACATTGAGACTCTAGTGGTCTTCTGTAGACTTTAGATTATAGAGCTGTTCTAGATCTCAGACATTTAGATCATAGAGCTGCTCTAGAGCTCTGACATTAGATTCTTGAGCTTTTCAGGAGCTCCCATGCCATAACTGTAGAGCAGTTCTCAGGCTCTGACATTAGATTGTAGTTTTGAGGTTTGATATTAGATTCTAGAGCAGTTGTGGGTCACTGATATGATCAGTTGTGTGTTTGTGTAGATGTCGTGGCAGCCTCCATACCATGGCTCAAAGTTCCGTCACGTTTACGGAAAACCAGCGAGTAAGGGCCAGAATTACGATGGCCTGCCAATCACTCGCGGTGTCCATGACAACCACTGCTGTGCCGTCAATCCGTGCTTCATGGCGGTGGTCACTGAGTGCGCTGGGGGCGGAGCCTTCATCGTCATCTCCATACGTGACGTGAGTGTGATTCTTATTGTACGGTTTAATGTAACGCATGTCTCAGAATGGCAAAGAGGAACAACACAATGATGTCATCAACAACGCACCAATCAGACACACACAGTCATGGGCCGTGTGTGTGTGTGTGTGTGTGTGTGTGTGTGTGTGTTACAGAAAGGCCGTGTGGACCCTCATCACCCCCGTGTGTGTGGTCACAGCGCCCGGGTTCTGGATGTTAAGTGGGATCCATTTGATGACCAGCGTATAGCTTCCTGTTCTGAAGACTGCACGGTTGGTAACTATGGAAACGGCTTTACTGCTGCTATGGCAACCATACTCAGCAACAGCTACCGTCGTCTCCGAGTGTTAGTCAGGAATGATGTAGCCTTGATGGGGAAATATGATTGGATAAAAACACTGATCTACAAAACTCTGAGATCTATACCATCACTGTGTAAAATACTCGCATCTGATTGGCTGGCAGGTGTTCATCTGTCTATCATTTTCTCCTCTTTCCATCCTGTCATCCTCATCCATCTCCATTTCTCCATCCTTTCATCTTTCGGTTTCTGTGCCTTTATCTCTTCATCCACTGATTTCTCCATCCCTCATCTCTAACTCCATCTTTGTATCTCTCCTTTACTCGATCATTCCCTTCTTCCGTCTTTTCAAACATCTCTCTATCATGCCTCCTTTCCTCTGTATATTAATGTGTATATCACTCCATCCTGTCATATTTATTCATCTCCATTTCTCTATCCCTTCTCCATCTTTCTGTTTCTCTGTCCTTATCCCTCCATTTATTTCTCCATCTCTGTATCCTCCATCTCTCCATGCTCTATTTTTCTATTCCTTCATTTTTATCCTTTCATTCCTCTAACTCTCCATCTTTGTATCTAGTACATGATCATTTCATTTCTTCTATATCTATATCTCTCTATTATCTCTACCTTCCTCTTCCTCCTATCCTCTATCCCACCATCTCTCCATTCCTCTGTGTGTGTGTGTGTGTGTGTGAGTGTGTAGGTTAAAGTGTGGCAGATTCCCAGTAATGGATTGAAGGAAAATCTGATCAGACCACAGAAGGAGTTGTTAGGCCACGTCCGGAGGGTGGGGCTTATCGAGTGGCATCCAACCGCGAAGGACATTTTGTTAAGCTCCGCCTACGATTATCGAGTATGCACGCACACACACGCACACACACACACACACACACACACACATATTCTGGTGTGTCTTAATGCTGTGTGTGTGTGTGTGTGTGTGTGTGTGTGTTGCAGGTGTGTGTGTGGCGTGTGGACCATGTGGGCGTGGCGGTGGTGAAAACGCCGGTGTGTGTGATACACACACACACTGACCTGGTGACGAGTGTGAGCTTCAGCGAGGATGGCAGCAGAATCGCTACAACATGCAGAGACAGAAGACTCCGAGTCCTCGAGCCGCGCACAGGACACACACTTCAGGTACACCATGTGTGTGTGTGTGTGTGTGTGTGTGTGTGTGCCTCCCTCTCTCTTCGTATACACACACATGTATATACATGTGTGTGTGTATACGAAGAGAAAGGGAGGCGCACACGCACACACATGTATATACGTGTGTGTGTGTGTGTGTGTGTGTGTGTGCGCCTCCCTCTCTCTTTGTATAGACACACACATGTATACACATGTGTGTGTGTGTGTGTGTGTGTGTGCGCCTCCCTCTCTCTTTGTATAGACACACACATGTATACACATGTGTGTGTGTGTGTGTGTGTGTGTGCGCCTCCCTCTCTCTTCGTATACACACACACATGTATATACATGTTTCAAACCACTAAAGGAAATTATATCACGTTTCTTTAGCAGTGCAGATCCTCACACAGGAAGTGTCTCAGGGTGTGTGTGTGTGTGTGTGTGTGTGTGTTTAGGAGTCATGTAATGAGTCTCATAAGGCCTTCAAGGTTCTGTTTCTGTCCAACCGGAACCTGCTGCTCACAACTGGAACCTCCAAGTGGAACCAGAGACAGTTCGCACTGTGGGACCCGGTAACACACACACACACACACACACACACACACACACACACACACACACACACAAAATTAATATTATGTTTCCTCAGACTTATTGACATTGATATGTGTGTGTGTGTGTGTTAAAGGATGATTTATCTGAGCCGTTGTTGGAGGAGGATGTAGATGGAGGTTCTGGAGTTCTCTTTCCATTTTATGATCCTGACACACACATGCTGTACCTGGCTGGCAAGGTATACACACATGCACACATACACACACACACACACACACACACACACACACATACACATACACACACACACACACACTCTCTCTCTCTCTCTCTCTCTCTGCAGGGAGATGGTAATATTCGGTACTATGAGGTGAGTGCGGAGAAACCGTATATACACTTCCTGGCAGAATATCGTTCTCCACTACCACACAAGGGCCTGGGTAAGTACACACACACACACACACACACACACACACACACACACACACTTCACTCTACAGAGGCACTGAGAGAAACGTTCTAGATTCTTCTGATTCTTCTTATTATTATTTGGAGCAGGTGTGATGCCGAAGCGAGGGTTAGACACAGCGCAGTGTGAAGTGTTTCGCTTTTATCGCCTCGTTACGGTTAAAGACCTCGTGGAACCGTTATCCTTTATCGTACCACGAAAGGTAAACGACTCAAACCTCTAAACATACTTCATTTCAAATATCTTTAATACATCTATTCAATCCTGATCATGGTTTCCAGTCTGAGGACTTTCAGGAGGACATTTATCCGATGACGGCGAGCAACGAGGCGGCCATGACGGCTCAGGAGTGGCTCATGGGGCAAAACAAGGGTGAGGTGGAGCCAAAATGGCTGATCTGTTCATCATACATTCCTTTTACAGATTTAAACTAAACAGAAAATGAAACTCATCAAATATATAAAGAGGTTAAAATCAAGAGGTGCTGTGTTCCAGAATTTAGAAACACAAAACAGTTAAATAGGCAAAAAAAAAACAAGATGGTGCAGCAGATGGGGTTTATAAAGAGCAAACCAAAAAAAGATTATGAAAATAAAAACAACAAAATAAAAACAACATCGACAAAAACAGACAAGAGTAAAAAAAAAACAAAGCATAAAATCAAAACCCCCCTAAACACCTACTTCTTAACACGATCAGAACGGAGCAGGATTTCTGAAGCAGACGCAGAAGATATACACAGCGTACATACAGAGTGCTAATGAGTGTTAATGCTAATGAGTGTTAGTGCTAATGAGTGTTAATGCTAATGAGTGTTAATGACAGACAGGTGAGGGTGGTACTGATCACAGTGCCCTCTGCTGGTGAGATGCTGCACTTTCAGCTGTGACCGTGAGCCTTACAAATAACAGAAGTCAGAACTGAAATTACATTTTCATATCACACTCATTTCCTAACCTGTTATCACCATTTTTAAAATATCAGAATCACTTTCGTGTGATTCTGCTATCAAAGTTAGCGAAAATAGGGTTAGAAGACAAAACAGCCTCCATCTCGAACAGATTATAGTGATGATAGTGACAATATCAGTTTGTTGAAACAAATCAGTTCACAGTTCTGCCAAAGTTCACAGAGGAAAAGCTGGAATCAGTGTTAAGGTTCCACCTGACATCTACCTGGAGAACACGGACTAACACTCATTACTGAAAAATCCAAATATCAGCCCAGGGTGAGTTTTATTTTTCCTTCAGGTCAGCTTCAGAGAGAGAGACAGAGAGAGAGAGAGAGGGAGAGAGAGAGAGGGAGAGAGAGAGAGAGAGAGAGAGAGAGAGGGAGAGAGAGAAATAGAGAGAGAGAGAGAGAGAGGGAGAGAAAGAGAGCGAGAGAGAGAGAGAGAGGGAGAGAGAGGGAGGGAGAGAGAGAGAGCGAGAGAGAGAGAGAGGGAGAGAGAGAGAGCGAGAGAGAGAGAGGGAGAGAGAGAAATAGAGAGAGAGAGAGAGAGAGGGAGAGAAAGAGAGCGAGAGAGAGAGAGAGAGAGAGAGAGGGAGAGAGAGAGAGAGAGAGAGAGAGAGAGAGAATTGTTAGCATCCTGGAACCTCAAATCAGTTGTTCTTCTTGTCTCACAACTCGGACCTGTAGCTTTGTCGGCGATTCTGGTTCATGTCATCAGTAAATACACACAAGAACCGCATACTTTCACAAACACAAGTAATTTGACTGACATGACTGACGACCAATCACAGATCGGTTCCTGTAGTCGGTTCGCAAACACGTGAGGCCATCTCGTTTACACACAACTACCTGCGCCACACAAAACTCTTTCATAACATTTAAAGACTGAATTCTGTGAATGTTTTGAGCCTAGTCGCTATATTTCACTCCGAAATGTCTGCTGTGTCACAGTGTTCAATTCTATACACAGAAGTTCAGAGAGCCAATCAGATTTCAGCCTTCCACACTGTGAAAGTTGTGGCCAGAAAATCATATAAAAGATCTCACGCGCTCTGTGTCCTGTGGGCGGAGCCTCTGAAACTGAGACTAGTCCTTCTTTAACTAACCAAAAAGCAAAACATATAAGTATAGGATTAAAAACATATAATGTAGATGTTAAGAAAGTGAAATATATTTCAACAAACAAACTACTTGGTTTAAAATGTAGCAATGTCGCCACCTAGCTGCTGGTAAATATAATTAAAACCTTGTGATTCTAGGCCCAGTGCTGATGTCTCTGAGGCCTGTGAGCAAGGTGCAGAACCCGTACCCAGCTCCAGAGCAGGACGCTCAGCTTGGGCGCTCAGCCTGCAGCCTGGACAGCCTCCTGGTGAACTACGGAGCAGAGAAACCGGCCAATCAGAAAGCAGGGTATGAGATCAGTGACCTATCAGAATGGCAGGAGGATGAGACTCAGTGGAACAGCTGGAGAGACACACACTGTGGGGTTCGGTGGTGCGAGTCAGCGGGATACACACCACCGGCCGCAGAGAAGGAGGTACAGCTAGCGAGATTCATTTGAATTTTATCTCAGTACTGATGTGAGTGAGCTGAGTGTGAGTTTCTGTACATTCGCTGTGCGTTTCAGCTGCTGAATGTGTTTTATAAGCAGCAGGAAGAGATCAGATCTCTGAGGCAGCAGCTCCGTCAGCGGGACAGCAGGATTCAGCAGCTGGAGCTCGAGATCAAGAACATACGCAATCAGCTGAGAGCCTCGTTCTGATCCGGCTGATTAAAGCACACGGAGAAGCCATGCACCGGAGACTGACTCACTGAACAGAGAATCATATGACCATGTGATTCACTGCGAGTCAGAAAGAAATGAGGAAGTGTACAGATAACCAGAGCTGTTCTAGTAAAGCCTGCCCACTCGCCGGCCATCTCAGAAGGTTCCTGGTGGTTATTTTTACACGAGATAATGACGTGTCACAGTCGAATTAACTTGCATATATGAGCTGTTCGATATTTTAACTCATTTTTTAATACACTAACAGCTTAATTTACAGCATCAGCATATCTCTCTATCCAAAACATAAACACACTTTTGACACAGTTGAGAAAAGTTTATTTCATAAAACATCACTATAAACATCATCAGGTGACAAACATCCACTGATTTGTCTGGACTAATAAGTAAAAAATTTTATCAAAAGTACAGTACAGTGATTTTCTGACATCACAAATCTACTGACTGACACACACACGTCTAATCTGGCATGACTCTAAATGAGTAAATCTGATCTTAATGTACGGTATTGCTTTTAAAGGTTTGTTCATTACACACAAACGCAACACAAAGTTTGTGCAAAGCTGCTGCTCATAAATCCACACTGAAAACCTTTACATTTAATTAATCATGCGATTGACTGAAGTTCAACAATATCGTCATTGTTGTTATCTCCATGTTTGGTGGTCATTTGATATCTGCTACATTGATGATGTTCTGATGAACTACTGAAGACTGATTCCTCTAACAAACCCATTTATATTTATTTTTAAATTTTAAAATTTCTCCTGAGTGCAAATCTGTAAACAAAATCATTCTGGTCAAACAGAACCAAATCATCTTACTGCACATTGTTCAAGTCCTTGGTTCAAAAGAGCTGTTGTTCTTGTGAATTTCATCTGAATTACATTTAATTTATGAAAGTTGTTGGGGTTGAAATATAAAAATTTGGTGCCACTTGATTGACAGGAAGTCAACATACACAGCTGAATGATGAGATATTTGAGTTTTTGATGAAAATCTTTTTCACTAAAATCTTTTAAACAAGGTTTTTTTTTGTTTTGTTTTTTTTTTATTATTTTTTGATTAATTTTAGAGATGTGAAACATAAAATGTGGATTGATTTGGAATTTTGGAAAAGTGTTTTGTGTAAAACAGTAAAGAGACCTGTATTTATTTTATTATGTGTATGGGTTTAATGTCGTCCTCTTTGAAATGTGAAGCTGGGAGTAGATACTGTTGATTCAGGTGATTATTACTCCACAAATTTTACATACTGTTACAACAGTCTATAATTATAACAATATATCACACCGATACAGATCTGAACGAGGTCAATAAATTAACAATTCAATGCAAGAACACTTGAAATTTTTGTTAACTTCTTTTGACAACTACACATGAACCTACAGTCAACAAAAAAGCTAAAACTCTGCACAAATAAACCCCCTAAACTAAACTCTAGCTGATTTAAGAGTGGCTCGAACTCCGTGACGCTGTTGTCATGGAGACGGCACTCTGGTCAATACCCGTTTATCTGTTAAAACGAAACACGCACTACAAACCAGTCATGCTACGGGATGTTAGCTAACATAAACACCGAAATAATACTCAAAATATCTACATTCCAGCACGTAATTTAGCAATCTAACCTCTTACAGTTACTTCAGCACCTTTATTTAAAACATCGTCAGCTCTAAACTGGGTTCGTTTTATTGACTTATGACTCACTTTATACACCGAAAAAGTAAAGTTATTTTACCGGACTTCTGTTTTTCTTTTAAGAAATGTTACTTGAGGCATTAATACGTTCCTGATTGTTTCTGATTTATTTTAAAGATTCTTAGGTATTAGTTGTAATTTAGAAATATTATATCTAAGAAAGCTAGAATGACTGTTGATTGTCAGACTGAACAAAATAATGTGCTGGATAGAAATGTATTAATTTGATGGTAAAAATGACACAAGTGGGTCACAGTTGATAAGAATTTTATATATTTCGTAGCTTGCATATACGTCACCACATGATCGCGAGAGTTCACCCAAAAATGAAAATTCTGTCATCAGTTACTCAACATCATGTCGTTCCAAACCTTTTAATGAAAGCTGGGAGATTTCTGTCCCTCCATTAACAGTCCATGTAACCAAAACTTTCAAACTCCAAAAAGTTCATAAAGGCATCGTAAAATTAATCAACGCGACTCCAATGGTTTAATCCCAATTTTATGAAGCGATACGAATGTTTGGGTGCGTAAAAAAAAAAACTACAGCTACATGGACTGTCAATGGAGCGACAGGTTTTACTAAAATTTCTTCATTTGCATTCCGAAGATGAACGAACGTCTTATGGGTTTGGAACGATATGAGGGTGAGTGAGTGATGACAGAATTTTCATTTTTGAGTGAACTCTCGCTTTAAGATACTGTTAAATGACGTAAGGTTGTTGAACATTTCCCTTCATAGTTGTATTTTATAAAGAAAACCCGAAGTAGCTTCTTAGATTATAATTAAGTAAGCTGGGTGAAAGTACCAATGTTTAGCTAGGAAGAGAAGAACTGAGGTTTAAATATAAGAAAGGTGATTGATTCATCAATAAAATTGATTTTCAACACATATTTTAGATCATTCTACACCTGAGTTATAATTTAATTACAAACTGTGCAAATTTACAGTTTAGGCT
>NC_069725.1:24813314-24835814 GCF_027358585.1 Pangasianodon hypophthalmus | reverse complement strand
ATGAGGAGAGACAGGTGTGAGTATGTGAGGAAAGACAGGTGTGTGTAGGTGAGGTGAGACAGGTGTGTGTAAGTGAGGTGAGACGGGTGTGTGTAAGTGAGGTGAGAGAGGTGTGTGTAAGTGAGCAGAGACAGGTGTGTGTAAGTGAGCAGAGACAGGTGTGTGTAAGTGAGGTGAGACAGGTGTGTGTAAGTGAGGAGAGACAGGTGTGAGTATGTGAGGAGAGACAGGTGTGTGTAGGTGAGGTGAGACAGGTGTGTGTAAGTGAGGTGAGACGGGTGTGTGTAAGTGAGGTGAGACAGGTGTGTGTAAGTGAGGTGAGACAGGTGTGTGTAAGTGAGGAGAGACAGGTGTGTGTAAGTGAGGTGAGACAGGTGTGTGTAAGTGAGGAGAGACAGGTGTGTGTAAGTGAGGTGAGACAGGTGTGTGTAGGTGAGGTGAGACAGGTGTGTGTAAGTGAGGTGAGACAGGTGTGTGGTACCTTCTGCGTCTCGTCCTTCTTCTCGTGTTTCAGCATGTCAGTGATGTTCACCAGCTTGTCCATGGCCTCCACCTGTCTGTTCAGGTGTTTCAGGTAAATCCCACACGACCTGCAGAACGCCTCCAACAGCAAACCGAACCGCCGAGACACCGTCTTATTGTGCATCTCAGACCTACACACACACACGCGCGCGCACACACACACACACATACGCGCACAAACACACACACACACGCGCGCGCACACATCATCATCATTTTCTTCCTCAACATGGTCTTCAGCATGAGTGTGTGTGTGTGTGTGTGTGTGTGTGTGTGTGTGTGATGTCACCCACTTCAAGTGCCAGAAGAAGAAGTGTCCTATCCTCTGATTGGTCAGAGCTTTCTTAACAAGGAACCGAGCCAGAGGATTATCCAGATACATCTCGTACTTTAGCACCTGCAACACACACACACACACACACACACACACACATACACATACACACACACACACACACACACACACACTGCTATCCCCATGAACAGAGACCAGAAGAAATTTGGGGCAGCTGTGAGGCAGATGCCATGGATAGCATTCAGTATGACACACACACACACACACACTCTCACACTCTGACACACTCACACTCTCACACACACACACACTCTCACACTCTCACACACACTCACACTCTCACACACACACTCTCACACTCTCACACTCTCACACACACACTCTCACACTCTCACACACACACATACACACACACACACACACACTCACACTCTCACACTCTGACACTCTGACACACACTCTCACACACACACACACACACACACACACACACACCTGGACGAGCTGCAGGAGGTACTGGCTGATCTTGTCGTCAGTGAGTCCCTGCATGAGGCAGCGCAGAGCGAACTCTCTCACCATCGGGTCGGGAAAATTACAGTCCAACAACTCCAGAGCCGACTCGGGCTGCATGAGGGGCCAATCACGGAGCAGACAGTACATCTACACACACACACACACACACACACACATACAGGTAAACCAGGAGAGGACAAGAGACCAACAAGTGATAGTTAGCTTTCATTTCACACATTTTGTGTGTGTGTGTGTGTGTGTGTGTGTTTACCTGTGACACCTCATCCCGTGAGTTCCATTTAACAGAGAGAAGCAGCTTGGGAAGACATTCTGGAATATTCACACAATAATGTCTGTATGCACACACACACACACACACACACACACACACACACACACACACCAAGCATTAACCCAACAGACTGTGCTCAAGGCCATGCCATTGCAGCATTGAGATAAATCAAAAATTTTATTTCAAAGTGTGTGTGTGTGTGTGTGTGTGTGTGTGTGTGTGTGTGTGTGCGCATGTGTGTGTGTGTGTGCATGTGTGTGTACCGATGTCTCCACAGAAAGTCTTTCTCCTGCTCTGAGAGCTCATACAACGGGTCTCGGTTGCAGAGAGCGCGAAGTTGTTCAGCCTCCGCCTGAGAGATGGAGCTGTCACACACCAACCGATTACTCTGAACACACACACACACACACACACACAGAGGCATTAAGATGTTGGTGAGTGAGAGGCAGCAGGTGGGGTGAAACTCTGTGTGTGTGTGTGTGTGTGTGTGTGTGTGTGTGTATTACTAGGCTGAGGGAGTAGTTGTATCCCAGCTCTCGGGAGATGATCCAGTTGGCATGTTCCTCGATCTGCTGTTCATCAGGAAAAACCACCGTGTGATTAAATGAGGGGAACTCCAACTCTACACATGGAGTCTCCTACAGGGAGACAGAGAGAGAGACAGAGAGAGACACAGACAGAGAGAGAGAGAGAGAGAGAGAGAGAGAGACAGAGAGAGAGACAGAGAGACACAGACAGAGAGAGAGAGAGAGATAGACACAGACAGAGAGAGAGAGAGAGAGAGATAGACACAGACAGAGAGAGAGCGAGAGAGAGAGAGAGAGAGACAGAGAGAGCGACAGAGAGAGAAAGAGAGAGACACAGACAGAGAGAGAGAGAGAGAGAGACAGACACAGACAGAGAGAGAGAGAGACAGAGAGAGAGAGACAGACAGACAGAGAGAGACAAACAGAGAGAGAGAGACAGATAGACAGAGAGAGACAAACAGAGAGAGACAGACAGACAGACAGAGACAGAGAGAGACAGACAGACAGACAGAGACAGAGAGAGACAGACATGTCCATGTTCATTACATATAAGCTCTTATCATATGAGATAATAAATATTGTTTGTGAGTGAAACTGTACTGAGAGAGAACTCTGAAAACACACACACCTTGTTGGGGTTGGATCCTGCCACGCCGATGGGATTGAGCAGATCCTCTAGTCCATGTGGAACGGGCCACAGACTCAGAGCCACTTTCCCACTGACCAGTGTGTCCTTATAATCAAACAGATTCACATTCCCCCAGGCCAGGGGACAGTGCTCCTACACACACACACACACACACACACACAAATGGGTTAGAAACTGTTCTAAGCTAACGCTAGGGTCCACTGTATGGACACAAAGGTCAAAGGTCCAACCTCTTTAGCCCCCTTGCGACCCTTGACGGAGCAGATGGAGAGGCAGAGACGTGCGGAGCGTGGGAGATCGGTCAGAGAAATATCGTACATCAGCCACTCGTTCCACCTACACACACACACACACACACACACACACACACACACATACACACACACACAAACACACTCAATTAAATACACACCCTGTTCTAAATAACACAGTGTATGATTTGCTGTTTTCTGTGTGTGAGTGTGTGTGTGTGTGTGTGTGTGTGTGTGTGTTTGTTACCGGGGGTTGGAACAAGGAACTCTCTGTGTGTTGACATTGTCACATAAAGGCTCTCCTCCATGATATATACCAGTCCTCACGTAGATCTAACACACACACACACACACACACAGGAGTGAATATGTGTTTAAAGTTGCACAAATGTGCACTGTTCTAAATAACACTGTGTTGTTTGTTTACACAAAAATATCTAACATTTTGTGTAGTCGAGTCCTGTTCCTACTTCCTGTTTCCTGGTTTTCTTCCTGTTTCAGGAAGCATCAGTACTCAGGAATTTTTTTAGGAACTCAGGAACCTTTTAAAGAACTCTGGGACCCTTTCAGAACCCCACGACTTTTTTTTAAACTCATAAACCTTTTCAGAAACTTAGAAACCCAAGAACTTTTTCCCAAAACCCAAGACCCTTTTCAGAACCCCAGGAACCTTTTTCAGAACTCATGAACCCAGGAACCTTTTTCAGAAATGCTGGAGCTCAGGAATCTTTTTCAGAAACTAAGGCACCCAGGAACTTTTTCTGGAACCTGGACACCCAGAAACGTTTTTTTCAGGAACTTTTTCAAAAACCAAAAAAACATGTTCAGAAATCAAGGAACCTTGTCATAAACTCTGCAACTTCTGTAACTTTTTTTTTTTACATCCTGCTCCACAGTTGGTACTTTTCTGCAGAACAGGAACTACTGGGATGGATGTCAGTTCTTGGTCAAATGCAAAGATTTTATCTGGAATTTTTTGCAAACCGACATTTAGTTTGTGGATGATGATACCTGAAAGAAAGTGATGAAGGACAGCTGGCTAAGAAACATAAACGTGAACTGATGGTTTGTTGATGTTACTAATGTCATAAGTTATAGGTTTTACATCATGATCGTCTAAAATGTTTCCAAACATGGACATAGGACAAAGAATGGAAGCAAAGCTTCACCTTGTCGATGTCCCGGATGTTGACGTTGACGTAGGTGGCGCAGATGAGCCTGATGCGGAGCAGAGTGTGAGCGTTGAAGGTCCAGAGCGAGCGGGGGTTAGCGGGGTCGCCCACTCCGGGGCTTGGGCTCGGCTGGGGCGTGCGGCGGCTGTACGACGGAGTAACGAAGCCACTGCACGGCAGCTGATCGTACACACTCTCCTTACTGACCAACATGAGGTGTGGCAACTTCCCCACGATGATACAACTGCGGATATACTACACACACACACACACACACACACAGAGAAGACGGTTAGTGAAAGATCTACACTGCCCCCTGTCTGTCTCTCCTGTAATTACTCTCCTCACCTTGTACTGGCTGAGCGGGTACTTCTCCAGCAGGTACTCGTCGCAGCCACACACCTTGAGGATGTACTGTCCCTGATACTCCTGCACACACAGGCGGAGCTGCTGGGCCGACAGGTGCATACTGCGCGTCTTCTTCCTGATGGCCTCGGCGATCAGCTGCTCCGGCACGCAGTCGTGAGCGATCTTCAGCGTGTACTTCTGCTTGGCGTTAGACGGAGACACCACCACCCAGATCGTCACAATCAAACGCCCTGCACAGCAGAGACGCAGAGAATGTACACCACAGCGCTGTTGAATTCTGGATTCTGATTGGTCAGAAGGTGTTGATTCATTTTATGTAACAACACGACTCGTTCTAATACATTATCGTTTCTATAGTAACAGCTCATTCACAGGGACTTGTACGGACGGACCGTCACACACCTTTGTCGAGTTTGGCGTAGATGTGTTGTGGTAGTTGTGGTGATGACTCCACGCTGGGGGGGTAAACGTACAGAGCGTGTGTGTGTGGTCCTCCTCCCTCACGCTCCTCCATCGCCTCCCTACACACACTCAGGATGCTCCTCCTGAAGTCCTGCACCTCCGAGTCCTTCACCAGCTCAAACTCACAGATCGGCATGCCTATAGCAAAGCCTAAGTTAAAAAAAAACAGTTATACACACACCATTTCTCACACGCATACACACACACACACACTCACACACACGCACAGACCGATCTCACGGTTAAGGATCTTCTCTTCTCGGTTGCCAAGAGGTTCGATGACCTTTAGAATAGGATGGAAGAGTCGAAGGTCACACAGTCGCCGTGTTTCATCATAAAACTCCTCCCTCTCTGCCTCCTGGGTCACGCCCACAAAGATGTAGCAAGACTCCTCCTACCAATCACACAGAAACATTGTTTTTAAATGTGGTAACATTCCAAAGCGTTTAGGAGGTGGTAGAGGGGGTATTTGGTGAGGGTATTTATCTGCAGGAGGTGGTAGAGGGGGTATTGGTGAGGGTATTTATCTGCAGGAGGTGGTAAAGGGGGTATTTGGTGAGGGTATTTACCTGCAGGAGGTGGTAGAGGGGGTATTTGGTGAGGGTATTTACCTGCAGGAGGTGGTAGAGAGGGTATTGGTGAGGGTATTTACCTGCAGGAGGTGGTAGAGGGGGTATATGGTGAGGGTATTTACCTGCAGGAGGTGGTAGAGGGGGTATATGGTGAGGGTATTTACCTGCAGGAGGTGGTAGAGTGGGTATTTGGTGAGGGTATTTACCTGCAGGAGGTGGTAGAGTGGGTATTTGGTGAGGGTATTTACCTGCAGGAGGTGGTAGAGGGGGTATTTGCTGAGGGTATTTACCTGCAGTAGGTGGTAGAGGGGGTATTTGGTGAGGGTATTTACCTGCAGGAGGTGGTAGAGGGGGTATATGGTGAGGGTATTTACCTGCAGGAGGTGGTAGAGGGGGTATTTGCTGAGGGTATTTACCTGCAGTAGGTGGTAGAGGGGGTATTTGGTGAGGGTATTTACCTGCAGGAGGTGGTAGAGGGGGTATTGGTGAGGGTATTTACCTGCAGGAGGTGGTAGAGGGGGTATTGGTGAGGGTATTTACCTGCAGGAGGTGGTAGAGGGGGTATTGGTGAGGGTATTTACCTGCAGGAGGTGGTAGAGGGGGTATTGGTGAGGGTATTTACCTGCAGGAGGTGGTAGAGGGGGTATTTGGTGAGGGTATTTACCTGCAGTAGGTGGTAGAGGCGGTATTGGTGAGGGTATTTACCTGCAGGAGGTGGTAGAGGGGGTATTGGTGAGGGTATTTACCTGCAGGAGGTGGTAGAGGGGGTATTGGTGAGGGTATTTACCTGCAGGAGGTGGTAGAGGGGGTATTGGTGAGGGTATTTACCTGCAGGAGGTGGTAGAGGGGGTATTTGGTGAGGGTATTTACCTGCAGTAGGTGGTAGAGGCGGTATTGGTGAGGGTATTTACCTGCAGGAGGTGGTAGAGGGGGTATTGGTGAGGGTATTTACCTGCAGGAGGTGGTAGAGGGGGTATTGGTGAGGGTATTTACCTGCAGGAGGTGGTAGAGGGGGTATTTGGTGAGGGTATTTACCTGCAGGAGGTGGTAGAGGGGGTATTTGGTGAGGGTATTTACCTGCAGGAGGTGGTAGAGGGGGTATTTGGTGAGGGTATTTACCTGCAGGAGGTGGTAGAGGGGGTATTTGGTGAGGGTATTTACCTGCAGGAGGTGGTAGAGGGGGTATTTGGTGAGGGTATTTACCTGCAGGAGGTGGTAGAGGGGGTATTTGCGGGCCTCGGTGAATAGCTGCTGTTTGATGCTGATGAGTGGAGCTTCACGTAAACACTCCAGACTGACGAGCATCCCATTGGGTAAACAGCAATCCACCAAAATACGGGGGGGCATCAGGTGTAGACCCCATAACTCACCTGAAGATGGCCTTGGGCCCATTCTCTCTTACACACACACACACACACACACACACACACACACACACGCTCTGGGGAAAAAACAGAGAATATCCTTCAGTCACTACATCAGTTGTAATCCTGAGTCCTAACATTTCATGTATTTCAGAACTTTATGATCGGCACAGAGTCTGATCTGTGATCATATCTCTATCTGTGACAGACGGTGAGTCACATGAAAACCTTCATTTTTATTCCTCCGCCACTCGTTTTTCGGGTCGTCCATCCATGCGTCTGTCCATTCCGAGACTCTCGAGGTGTTAAATGTTTGTAGGATTTACGTGGAGTTATGACTGTAACCAGCGTTAGATTTCAGAATGGATCCAAACAGGGACAAGGTCACAGCAAGGTCAAATGTCTGAAATAGTTTTTCTTCAATAGCTTCCTTCCTGTTTGAAGTTTATTTTAAGGGGAAAATGTTCAGGTGTAAACATTAGTAACAAGACATGAAGGCATCCCTGTTCACGTTCTGGTTCTATTTCCCCTCATAATGCATTATACACCGATTTATAAGTATTAATTAGTCAGTCTTATGCTTCCATGAATGTATTTATGATGCTGCATCTTTATAAATACTTCACAGAAGGGCTTTGTAGAAAGCGTTTGTACTTTTGTATTGATTTGTACTGTTTTACATCTTTTTTCTTTTTACTCCTTTTCATTGTTGATTTATTTTTGTAGATTAAAGTATCGTTAAACTCAGTTTTTAATAAAATGCAACACTACTATATATAACCTATATACCATGATACACACTTCTAGTAGCGTGATAAGAGAAGAGTGTGTGAGAAAGCGCAGAGTGAAAATGAGGAGGCGCGAGAGTCCACCGACACAAAGAGCACACACAGGAAACGGCGTTATTTTTACACTGTGTTTACACCGGAAGGCAGAGAGCGTAGAGAGTTATCTTCACGCTTATTTTATTAAACACAGAGTTACACAGAAGCCTGGATTGTGGCTGATGTTCCACACGCTCACTGATCGCCTTCAGAGACGTCATGTGAGCGCGAGGAGAAAAAACTTATTTACTGTCACACTGAACAACTGAGCAAAACAACACCAGAGTGTGTATCATCACCATCATCATCAGCATCATCACCGTCTTCATCTTCATCATCACCATAAACATCATCATCACCGTAATCATCATCATCACCCTCTTCATCTTCATCATCACCGTAATCATCATCATCACTGTAATCATCATCATCACCCTCTTCATTTTCATCATCACCGTAATCATCATCATCACCGTAATCATCATCATCACCGTAATCATCACCCTCTTCATTTTCATCATCACCGTAATCATCATCATCACCCTCTTCATCTTCATCATCACCGTAATCATCACCCTCTTCATCTTCGTCATCACCATAAACATCATCATCACTGTAATCATCATCATCACCGTAATCATCATCATCATCACCCTCTTCATTTTCATCATCACCGTAATCATCATCACCCTCTTCATCTTCATCACCACCGTAATCATCATCATCACTGTAATCATCATCATCACCCTCTCCATCTTCATCATCACCGTAATCATCATCATCACTGTAATCATCATCATCACCCTCTTCATCTTCATCATCACCGTAATCATCATCATCACCCTCTTCATCTTCATCATCACCGTAATCATCATCATCACCCTCTTCATCTTCATCATCACCATAAACATCATCATCACTGTAATCATCATCACCCTCTTCATCTTCATCATCACCATAAACATCATCATCACTGTAATCATCATCATCACCCTCTTCATCTTCATCATCATCATCATAATCATCACCATCATCACCATCATCATCATAATCACCATCATCATCACCGTCATCACCATCATCACCGTCATCATCATCACCACCATCATCATCGTCGTCGTCACCATCCTCTCTCACCACACTTTGTTGCAGCATTGCTGATGATTCCTGACTCGTGGAGTTAGATCAGTGTTGAATTCAGACACAGAGCTGAATCAGTGCTACAGTCCTGAACTGTTACTTAAAGTGATTATGCGTTATGTTCGTTTAGGGATTAACACTGACAAGGCTGAATTAACACCTGTAGTGTTTGACTAACACATACAGGATTATCTATAGAGGTGAATTAACACCAACCATTACAAACTACACTGATTAATTCACACTTAAAATGCTGAAGTTGCACCTGTAGTGTTTAAACAACACCAGCAGTGCTAAATTAACACTAACAGCACTGAACTAACACCCTGGGTGCTGAATTTTAGCTTGTAGTGATGCATTAACACATTCATGGCTCAGGTAACACCTATAGTTAGTGTTTAATTAACACCTGGCCAACTGCAACCTGTAGTGATGTATTAACAGCTAGTTAATTAAACCAGTTAACTATCCAATTAACCTTTAACAGTGAGTTAGGCTACTGATTAACACTTACAGTGCTGAATGTTAAGTATGTGTTAATTAAGGGCTGGTGTTTGTGTCGCGTCCTCACCAGTGTGTCTCTGGTTCCTGTCCTCAGTGTTAATCCCAAACCGCTCCCTGCTCCCTACACAAGTGCACTACATAGGGAACACGGAATAACGGCTCCTGCGCCCTGCGTGCTGTTCAGTACAGAGTCATTTGGGATGAAGCCGCGGTCAGAGCATCCTCTGATGAGCCCCGGTGCTGCGCGCGCGGGATGTCTGTCTGTCTGTCTGTCTGTCTGTCACCCGGTAGCGGTTACGGTGACTAATTAACGGAAATCCGGTTCTGACACTCGGGCACTGGGAACAATAGGAGGCAGAGAGCGAGACTGAGCCCGAGAGGGGGAGAGGAGAGGAGAAAAGAAGAGAGGAGAGGAGAGGAGAGGAGAGGAGGGGGAAAAATCCTTTTTTACTTTTAAAGGGGACGCGCGTGCGCCGGCGGTAGATCACGGAGAGATGAAGGAGCGCGCGCGGCGAGTGTGCTTTAAGAACCGGCGGGGATCCGGGGTTCTCCTCACCGAGCATCAGAGAACAGCATCATCATCATCATCATCATCACACACACAGAGAGAGAGAGAGAGAGAGAGAGAGAGAGCTGACAGACAAGGAAACGTCATCAAACAATACAGATCAAATAAAAAGAAATGAATAAACACGATTTATTATGTGAATATTCATAAGCTGATTCATCACCAGCCAATCAGGTTCTGCCATGAGGAATAACACACACACACACACACACACACACATACAAGGAGAAAGAAACAGCACAATGCCACCAAATGAAAAAAGAAATTACTGTCTAAAATATTATCACTTATATTTCATTACAAAATAATTCTCAGATAAACACCCGGGACACTGTCAATAAAATAAAGGGACCAAACCGTGGTTTTTTTCCCCCATGTGGATTTACAACTACTTTTAGTACCTTCTGTGTGTGTGTGTGTGTGTGTGTGTGTGTGTGTGGTGTAGCTATAATTAGATTTCAGAGTAAAGCTTTAGGGTATGTTACTGCTCATATATATATATATATATATATATATATATATATATATATATATATATATACACACATTAATGTGAGGATCAGACAAGTGGGATCAAAGCTTTCATTTAAAAAGAAATGACTGAATTTGAATCAAAACAACAATCATAATTGTTGATTATGGAAGGATTAACACACTCCAGCCCGAGAGGTTATAGATTATATTATAAATAATCCACGTCCCTGTTGGTGATGCAGCACGACGCACCAGTTGATCAGTGTATTATTTCTGTATAACAGCGTGATCAGGAGTGTGTTATTCCCCTTATACCTCACCAACAATTACACTGTTTAATTTATTAATGAACAAAACATCACACATTTTAACGGTTTACAGTTCGTCCGCTTCCTCACTCCCTCACTCTAATCTTAATCCTGTCTTTTTGTTTCAGTGAGACACTGTAATGAGACAGACAGATGTATTCACGTTTAGTAACTCCCCCCAGCACACACACACACACACACACACACACACACACACAAAACAAATCTGTTTTCAGAGATTAATGATGTTGTTTCGTGTACTCTGTGCCCTTCCCCCCTCACGAAACTAATCGCTGGGGTGGTGTGATGAAGCGTTGTTACTGTTATCACCCTGAACGTTGATTATTTTCCTCTAACAGCACGTCACCGAGTGTTTTATTCCTCTTACACCACAGCAACTTACCAACAATTACAATTTTTATCAAAGAACGTCACGTCATACTTTTTATCCTTTTATATTTACGTTTAATGTTCTGTGAAACGAGTGAGTTCCTGTTGTCGCTTACGTTATGGCAGCTATAAACACTCGTTCCCTCACAGGAGTCTCTTTATTCTCTCTCTTCACGTTAATAAGATAAAAAAAAAATCGCAGCTTGTTCCGCATGTTACTGAGAAACCGCAAAGAAGCGTAAACTCCTCTGTCCTGAAGACGTCGGAAAACTTACAGTTCCAGCTTTACCTCTGACTGTTACAAAGCACTGACACTGGAGACTCCTTCCATCAGTGTTACATAAACACATTTCTGCTTACAGAAAACGTCACCATATCAATGATTACATATATTTTTTAAAACAGGTTTATTATTAGTACTGTCTGCCGTACGAGTCCCTGTGAATGAGCTGTTGCTATAGAAACGGTAACGCATTAGAATAAGCGCATTAATATAAACCTGCCCTACTTTCAGAGCTGCTGTTCTAGAAAATTAATCAACACCGTCTGACCTTCTGATCAGAATTCAGCAGAGCTGTGGTGTAAATGTAAATATCTGACAGACGTCAGAGAAGTGATTATGTGGTGAAACATATTCTGTATCTCTGACCTCCAAACATCTCTCACTTCTTTATCCTGATCTTCATGTTCCTCAGTAAAATTAACCCTGACCAGATTCTTCAGTTCTACAGACAGCAGTTCATGACAAAGTTCTCACACACACACACACACACTTAGAGCACCAGAAAGGTTCTTCAGGTTGATCCCATAGAAAACTAGGACCATTAACCGTCCAAAGAACCCTTGAAGAACCAATTTCTTTTTCAAACCATGTCTCCAAACTCTTTAACTAACACGGTGATGGCTGTGTATAGCCGCTCTTTGATGATATGAATGTGTGTGTGTGTGTGTGTGTGTGTGTTGTGCTGCTCGGTACTCACACACTCTCTCACTGCAGTCGGAGTCCTCAAGGTGAAAAACACTCATCTGCGTCTCTCCTTCTTTAGATGAAAAGTGTTTTTCACGTTTTTCGTAATAAACATGCTTCCCTCTCTCTCTTTCTCTCTCTCTTTTTCTCTCGGACACTGAAACAATAGGGCCCATTTCCTCTCTTCCCCTATTTCTGTTCCCAAGTGCCTCACACACACACACACACACACACACACACACACACACACACTCTCTCTCTTTCTCTTTCTCTATTAAGTAATGATTTGTTGACAAAAAACATACATTATTGCATAATTATTTAAAAAAATATTAAAATTTTAAAAAATTATTACACACATCACTCTCATACACGCTGTCTCTCTTTCTCTCTCGTCTCACTGAGACAAACGTCTCTCTTCCAATTTATTTATTTATTTAGTTTGTTTCTTTAAGCAGTAAGACAGACTCTCAAAACGGCTCACATCCAAATAAGAAAACTAGCGAGATATGAATTGTAGAATTTGGTGTTGATCCTAAATTAGTGTTAGTCACACAGAATGGCTCTGTCTCTAATCACACACACTACTTGTCTAATCTAATCCGATCTGATCTGAAATCTACATAACACCAAAATACCCTAAGCCCGGTCTGACTGAGTTCAGCAGTGTTTTAAGATGATTCCTCGTCGCGCTGTACGAGATCCTGTACGATAAACTGTCATGAATTCTGTAACAGACTGTGTGATAGCGCGTGTTCTCGGTGAAGATCCTCTAACGATAGACCTGCGATTAAACACCATGACTACGTGCCACGCTGCTCACGTCATCAATCAGCGTGATCCGGAAATCAGCTCGCGTAGAAAGCGGACTCACGTAAACACACACACACACGTGTTCTTCACTGTGAGATTTTTTTTCTGTCCATTATCATGTTTCGTTTACGATTCTCAGTCGCTGGCTATCTGTAGCTGTGCCGTGAGTTTGCCGTCCTCCTATTGGTGGATTTTAGACGAGCATCACAGCAGCATCACACTCTCAGAGTTTAATCACAGATTTCTCCCATCTGATCATTAACACACTACTCTGACTCCTCCTGCTCCTCGCCGTGATCACGGTTTACACCTGCCTCAGGTTACTGGTCTTTTTAGAGCTGACTGATCAGTGTGTTTACATTCTGTGTGTGTGTGTATGTGTGTATGTGTGTTTATGTGTGTGTGTTTGTGTGTATGTGTGTGTTCAGCTGCGTCAAACTCATGACTGTGTGATAATTTATTCTGTTGTTGAGTTTGGAGTGATACGGCCTGAGTCAGCCATTGTTCCACCTTTTCCTGTTTTTACCCTTTTCATATCTGTGTAAGAGAGAGAGAGAGAGAGAGAGAGAGAGAGAGAGAGACAGTGAGAGAGAGAGAGAGAGAGAGAGAGAGAGAGACAGTGAGAGAGAGAGAGAGAGACAGTGAGAGAGAATTTGAATTTTAACAAGACTTTTATTACAAAAAAAAACCTCTCCTATTCACAATACACTCCTACAACACAGTAAGTTTAGGTGGGGGGGGAGGGGGAGGAAAAAAAAAAAAAAAAAAAAAAAAAAAAAAAAAAAAAAAAAAAATCACAAAGTATGCATAAAAATCAGTTCACCCTCAAAAACAGAGCACAGAGCCTCATTACAACACCAAATACATTTAAAAGTGACAAAATCATCAATAGATTTATAATAAAGAAAATCAATCAAAACTCTTGACTTCACCAAGTTAAAAAACAAGGCTACTATGTTCTGATTTAAGTTTTGTTCTATTTTCTTTTTCCTACTTGTATAAATGGCCAGTTTTGCTTGGCCTAAGACAAAATTCAGTAGTTGACAGACAAATCTTTTCTTCCTCACATATTTGTACCCCAAAATAAAAGTCTCTAGAGAAAAGGTCTCATTACAACTCCTGAAAACATTACCTACAGCTAGAAATAGAGGTTGCAATCTACAACAATTCATAAAAGCATGAAAGATGGTTTCTCTGTCAGAACAGAAAGGACATGTAGAAGTAACCTCAGGGTTTAGAACTGAGATAAAAGCATTGACCGCGACAGCACCATGAATAATTCTCCATTGCAAATCACCTGTTCTCTTGGTCAACGGTGGTTTATACAAGGATCTCCACTCAGGTCTTGTGTTTTGATCCAGTTTAAAAACATCACGCCAGGGAGTATCAACTTTCCCATTTAAAACCTTTTTGCTAAAAACCAAAACACAAGACCTGTACAAAGATTTACCAGTACTTAAAAAGAAGTCTTTACACAGAGATGTAACATTTTCAATGAAAGGAGATGTAATCCCTTCAACATTTACAGACAGTAGTAGACAAGGAAAAGAGTCTTTAGGATCAGGAACTCGGGAACCAGCACAATACTCTGCTAGCAAGTCCATTTCAGTTGTCTTAAACGCCGCTTTCCATTTCATGAGCAACTGGGTAACCAGACGAATAGACCTGATTCCCAAATGTTGAGCTAATGCTGCTTTGTTCTTGAAATCCGGCCCTACAGTGTTCAGTAGCTGACTCAGAGTAATAATGTTGTGTTCAATCAGCAACCTACTAAGTCCAGGGAAAAAGGAACTGTCTGTTAGGTCCAACCGGGAGCCACAGATTAAAGGCTCCTCCAGTAACCAATGAAGAGAATGTGATTTTTCTGGTCGTTGAACAGCAAAGAGACTCCAAACTTTAAAAATGTTCTTGTAAAAAATTGGCAACGTGGAGGTGTCCAGTTTTAGGGGATCCATCAAAAAAAGTGCTTTGTCCAGCCCCAAACCTGCAAAACTACGTAAAATCAGGCATGAAACAGCACGCCAGCTAAAACGTGATGGTCCATCCAACAGTCTTTGCACAAACTGCAGACGAAAGGTTGCAATTCTGCTCTGGAGATGAATTAGTCCTTGACCACCTTCCTCCTTGGGCAAGAACAGAACATTTTGTGAGACCCAATGTAATTTATCCCAAAAGAAGTCCACCAGGGTAGCCTGGATTTTTGATAGCAGCTGCAAAGGAGGATCTACACAGGCAAACTTATGCCATAAGGAAGATGCCACCAAATTATTAATAACTAAAATGCGTCCTCTGTATGACAATTTTGGGGACAAAGACTTCCATTTTTCTAGGCGTCCTTTGACTTTTTCTATTAAACCTTCCCAGTTTTTCTGCACTGTTGTGTCATTGCCTAAAAAGACCCCCAAATATTTAAAACCTTCTTTTCCCCAATGTAAACCAGCAGGAAGTTTCGGTTTTCCACTTTTCCAGCTTCCTATCAGTAGTGCTTCACTTTTATTCCAATTTATATTAGCAGAAGATAAAACTTTAAATTTTCCAAGCAATTCAGATAAAACCTGTACATCATTTTGCTTACTGATCATAACTACTATATCATCAGCATACGCTGATAATAAGAAATTGCCATCACAGTTTGGCAAAGATATACCATGAAGTTTCATTCTTATTTGTTGTAACAAAGGCTCTATGGCCAAAGAATAAAGCATACCAGAAAGTGAACACCCCTGTCTGATACCTCTACAGGCTCCAAAAGGAGCACACAAACCACCATTGACCTTGAGAATGCTCTGAACATCACTATAGAGAACTTTCACCTGATCTATAAATTTTTTACAAAAACCAAAGGCTTTCAAAACTCTCCATAAATAAACATGTTCAACACGATCAAAGGCTTTCTCTTGATCCAATGATATTAAACCACAATCTAGATTTAGCACCTTAGAGACATCGAGAAGATCTCTAATCAGGGAAACATTATCAAAGATTGACCTACCAGGGACACAGTATGTCTGGTCAGGATGTATGACCTTGTCCATAACCTCTGCCAACCGATTAGCTAAAACCTTAGAGAGCAGCTTGTAGTCACTGCACAGGAGGGAGACCGGCCGCCAGCACTTGATGTCCGTCAGGTCACCCTTCTTGGGTAGGAGAGTCAAGACTGCTCTGCGGCAGCTCAACGGCAATAGCCCTCCGGCTAAACTGTCATTCAGTACCTCCAGCAAGTCTTCTCCAAGCTCTGACCAAAATGACTTATAGACGTCGACTGGCAGGCCATCCATCCCTGGTGCTTTTCCCAGCTCCATACCTTGGAGGGCCTTCCAGAGTTCCCCCATGGTCAAGGCACCTGAAATCTTTGCGTTAACTTCCTCTGACACTTGAGGAAGGTTGTCAAAGAAATCACTATCATGCCTATAATCTGGACTCAGTTCATTTTTATATAAAGACTCGTAAAAAGTGACTGCTCTCTTACGAATGTCTTTGGGGTCAGTCAGCAATACCCCAGATTCAGAACGTAAAGCATGAATAACCCTGTTCTGTCCATTTTTTCTTTCCAAACTGAAAAAAAACCTTGAGGGTACATCCATCTCATTTACACTTAAAAAACGTGACCTGACCAGAGCACCCTGTGTTTTAACCCCTAGTAGATCAGACAACTGAGTTTTCTTGTTTTTTATAAGAGACTCCACATTACTTTGATTCCCAGGCAAGTGAGCCAATTCTTGCAATTTTAAAATATCAGTCTCTAAGGTGTTCAAAGTCAGGGTTATCTCTCTAGTGATATTCTGGGAGTATTGTTGACAAAACTGTTTTATCTGAACTTTCCCAAAATCCCACCATTGCTGCAGTGTTCTAAAAGAATTCTTTGTAGTTTTAAAAACATCCCAGAAATTTTTAAAACTTTCTTTAAAACACTTATCATCCAATAAGGTGGTATTTAGATGCCAATAAGCACTCTTTGGCTTAATAGAGTTTAAAAAGATACAACACTGCACCATACTATGATCTGAAAGACATGATGGGATAATAACACAACTCTGAACAATACTACCATGATGTTTAAAAACATAAAACCTATCCAGTCTTGCCAATGAAATCGTGTTATCACGAACATGGGTCCAAGTGTATTGTCTTTGTTCTCCATTAAGCTGTCTCCAAATATCAATTAATTCATGTGTTTTTGTTAGCTGAACAAGACGTTGACGTGAAGGTAAATGGGGTTCAATGTGATTTCTATCCAAGTTGGACTCTGTGCAATTAAAATCACCACCCAAAAATAAATATTCATCAACACCAACATTTTGTAAAACAGAGCACAAAGTATTTAGAAATAGCATTCTTTCAACAGCTGAAGTTGGTGTATATACACAAATAAAAACAAATACAACATTTTCAAAAGAGGCTCTTACTTTCAAAAGTCTCCCTTTAATAACCTCTTCAATCTGATAAGAGCGTGGGCTGAAACTCTTAGCAAAAAGAATAGCAACTCCACCACTCAGTGAAGTATTGTGACTTAGAACAGCAATCCCATTCCATTCTACTGCCCAATCAGCAGCATTATTAACATCAGTGTGTGTTTCCTGTAACAGAGTGACATCAATTTTTTTCTGATAAATTACTTCAAATAATGAAGCTCTTTTGTGCATATCTCTAGCACCATTCAGATTCAGGGTAGCAACATTAACATGACACATACTTAAGGAAAAGAAAAAAATCCCTGCCCACAGGAACATTCTATTACAATACCTGGCATTAGGCTTTCTCACTGTCCTCATTACTGAGCTCAGAGTTAAGTTTGCTCAATGTCTTTTTCAATCGATAAACCTCTTTATTTGTAAAGGAGCCCTCCATCATGAAGCACCTTGTTTTCTCAACAAACTGCTTTATGTCAGGAAAGTATTCGTTAATGCGCACTCCTCTCTTATTCTTCGTAGCTCTGAGGAACAGTTTAATGTCATCTACCTCATAATGACGTCCAGAAAAATCACTCTGAGAAAGACTAACACTCGAATCAGAAAACTCACTGTCACTTTCCGTTTCATCCTGATCACTTGGCTCGGTTATATCTGCTTTCTTTGCATGTCTAACAATCGGAGCTTTACCAGACTTCTTTCTTTTTAATGGGACTTTAAAATCTGCCTGCTCTGTTTCCATTCGACTGTCATCATGTACATTACTCACAGTAGATTGCAAGTCATTGTGGAAAGCATCGTTTAAAAGGATATCTGTCTCAGTAACGGCTATCTCCGCCTGAGCATTAGACACTTCTACACCAGAAACTGTGTTTTCAGCTGCTAATTCTTTAGCATCAGTTGGTGTGATCACAGGTAAAGCATCATCATTCTTATCCTTCACTACTCCTATCCCTGATACACCCGGGGCCTCGTCTGACGGTCCTGCTTCATCGGGTTCAGCGTTAACTACCACGTCACTTCCGACAGCGGCAACGTCACCATCAGCTGACGGGTCGTTTGAGTTTTTTGCGGGACAAGCACGGATTAAATGACCAGATTGCCCACAATTAAAACATTTCATTTTATCAGTTGTTACGTAAATAATGTAATCATACTCATCAACCCGAAAGTGCAAGGACACATCTAACTCAGCATCGTCATTCATAATCATGTAAACAAAGCGCCTAAACGAGACAACATGCTTCAGGAAAGGCGATTCGCTACTGATGGGGATCTTTTTAATAGGAGAAACCAGTTTACCGTAACGAGACAAAGCTTTAGCTAATACCTCATCACTTAAAAACGGTGGTACATTGGACAATGTGACTTTCTTTGATGGTGCAGAAAGTGGAAGCACAAAGGTAAAAAAATCATCAATAACAATCCCTGTCTCAACTAGTTCGTTAGCCTTTTCAGTAGTGCTGAGAAATATAACCGTAGCGTTATTCATCCTGGAGGCAGACAATATGTTTTCATGCCCAACAACATCACCCACTGCCAGGCAGCATTTCTCTACACTAACCCCGGACGCCACTTTCACTCCATGACGCCGGGTCAGTGAACTCAAACACTGCGAGCGCGGGGCCGGCATGCTCCCGAGAAAACAGGTAGCACGCGGCCCAAAACAACTGCACCGTAAACCAAAAACACACAAAAACAACTAACAGAGAGAAAAGCCAAGAAAAGAGAAAAAAGATTCACTCACAGAATCCAAACGCACTCACACCACTCAGTCCACACGCTCACCCCCCAACAATCACACCGGAAGTGAGAGAGAGAGAGAGAGAGAGAGAGAGAGAGAGAGAGAGTGAGAGAGAGAGAGAGAGAGAGAGAGAGAGAGACAGAGAGAGAGAGAGTGGCAGAGAGAGAGAGAGACAGAGAGAGAGAGAGTGGCAGAGAGAGAGAGAGAGAGAGTGGCAGAGACAGAGAGAGAGACAGAGAGAGAGAGAGAGAGAGAGAGAGAGACAGAGAGAGAGAGAGTGGCAGAGAGAGAGAGAGAGAGAGTGGCAGAGACAGAGAGAGAGACAGAGAGAGAGAGAGAGAGAGAGAGAGAGAGACAGAGAGAGAGACAGAGAGAGAGAGAGAGAGAGAGAGAGAGTGGCAGAGACAGAGAGAGAGAGAGAGAGAGAGAGAGAGAGAGAGGAGTGGCAGAGAGAGAGAGAGAGAGAGAGAGAGAGAGAGAGAGAGTGTCTTGACAATTACAGCTAAAGCACATCAACATTATATTTTACACTTTAGCATTAATTAAAGCAAAATGTACTTGAGCTGTTAAAGTATAAATTATACACTATTAATTCATTTATATTAAATTATAAATATGTTTACTGATAAATTATTTCCACTTTCTAGCTTAAAACTCAGTTACTGCGCAAATCAAACTGAATGTGTTCCGCTATAAGAGGTCGCATCAGTGAGGTCACCTGCTCTGTGTTGCCTCTTTTTCTTCAGTAGAGAGAAAGAAGGAGTGAGACACTTCTTTTCTTTTCCTCCTTTCACAGGTACACTGTTAATCACAACTAAAAAACAGAGAGAGAGAGAGAGAGAGAGAGAGAGAGTGAGAGAGAGAGAGAGAGAGAGAGAGAGAGACAGCCAGATGAAATGTCAGTGGCATGAAATTTAATTTTTCAGATCTCTGTTCTTTCTCACCCTCTTTTCCTTCCTTCAGCTTCTTCACCCCTCTTTTCTTTTTCTCACCCTCTTTTCCTTCCTTCAGCTTCTTCATCCCTCTTTTCTTTTTCTCACCCTCTTTTCCTTCCTTCAGCTTCATCACTCTTTTCTTCTTCTCACCCTCTTTTCCTTCCTTCATCTTCTTCACTCTTTTGTTCTTCTCACTCCCTCCGTACGTCTCGTCGTCCTCTTTTCCCCGTCCGCTCCTCTTCCCCTCTCTCTTTCTCTCTGTGAGGGAGAAGCTGTTTTATGTCTGACTGAGCTATGAACATCTGTTTTTAAAAAGCTCTTATAGCGTACTAAAAATATAAACATATTTTAAAAATGTAAAAAATATATAAAACCATATCACAATATTCATGACAGTCACATAAAAATAGTGTATTGTGATATAATTTATCACAATATCGACATCATACTGTCATTAAACCTCAATACACGAGAAAATGTTACTGTTACTCACCTTTTTGTTTTCTGCCTGCTGACTTTTTACTCCATGAATCCTGAAACACACACACACACATACAGACACCCACACACCCACACAGACATACAGACACACACACACACACAGACACACACACACACAGACATACAGACACAGACACACAGACACACACCCACAGACACAGACACACAGACACACACCCACAGACACAGACATACAGAGTTTTCGCATACGTGTAAACTTTTTTATAAAGCAAATGTTTTATGCACAAGATGTGTGTGTGTGTGTGTGTGTGTGTTTAACTGACCTCATCGCTGCAGTCATTCCCACAAAACAGCTCCAACATCTCTATAGAGGTGCGCACACACACACACACACACACACACACAACAGAAGCAGCATTCTCTGTCACCTCATAATACAACAATATAACCTAACTCTGTGTGTGTGTGGGGTGTGTGTGTGTGTGTGTGTGTGTGTGGGGTCTGTATGTGTGTGTGTGTGTGTGTGTGTGTGTGTGTATACCCGCGATATCACTGTCCTCTGAGCTCTCTCTGTCTGACACATAACGACTACAGAACCCAAACTTCACTAACCGCTCCTGAGAGAGAGAGAGATAGAGAGAGAGAGAGAGACAGAGAGAGAGAGAGAGAGAGAGAGAGACAGAGAGAGAGGGAGAGGGAGAGGGAGAGAGACAGAGAGAGAGGGAGAGGGAGAGAGAGAGAGAGAGAGAGGGAGAGGGAGAGACAGAGAGGGAGAGGGAGAGAGAGAGAGGGAGAGACAGAGAGGGAGAGGGAGAGAGAGAGAGAGGGAGGGAGAGAGGGAGAGGGAGAGAGAGAGAGGGAGAGACAGAGAGAGAGAGAGAGGGAGGGAGAGAGGGAGAGGGAGAGAGAGAGAAAGGGAGAGGGAGAGGGAGAGGGAGAGAGGTAGAGACAGACAAAGAGAGAGAGAGAGAAAGAGAGGGAGAGACAGAGAGACAGAGAGAGAGAGAGAGAGGGAGAGACAGAGAGAGGAGAGAGAGAGAGGGAGGGAGAGAGGGAGAGGGAGAGACAGAGAGAGAGAGGGAGAGAGACAGAGAGAAAGGGAGAGGGAGAGACAGAGAGGGAGAGAGGTAGAGACAGACAAAGAGAGAGAGAGAGAGAGAGAGGGAGAGGGAGAGAGAGAGAGAGAGAGAGGGAGAGAGGGAGAGACAGAGAGGGAGAGACAGAGAGATAGAGAGAGAGAGAGAGACAGACAGAAAGACAAAGAGAGACAAAGAGAGTAACAAAGAAAGAGAGAGAAGGAGAGATAAATAAATAAAGTGTATAAATAAGACGCCACCACAATCATGAGTATTAGAGGTATTCTCTACCTGCTAGGTATGGACACTAACCTCGCCGCAGTGCATTGTGGGTATTCTCTAGTGGCTAGATAACATTAGATTTTTGGATGTGACATGGGTGACTTATGCGTGTGTGTGTGTGTTACCTTCAGAGACAGTCTGAGTGCTTCCTTGGCCATATAAATGGCATCTTTCAGGTCCTTGTCAACTTTCTACACACACACACACACACACACACACACAGAGAAATAAACACACAGACACACAGTGTAAAGCCAAAAACAAAAACATGCACAAACAAACAATGCTTCCAATCAGGAAAAAACCCTGTTTTAAAACAGAAAGCTGTGTGTGTGTGTGTGTGTGTGTGTGTTTACGTTAAGAAGCTGATCCTCAGACAGGTCAGCGTAGTCCCTCACTCTGCTGCACACGACCCAGGCCCGAGTCACCGGTTCTCCAAAATACGTCACATGGCACTTAAACTGCAACAAACACACTGTTCATCATCATCATCAAACAACCTTCACCATCGACGGCTTCATTATTTATTTAAATACTTATTATAAGTATTATATAACGTATAAATGTATTGCCGCAGTACATCGTAATATATAATTTATATCACACTAGCGGAAAA
>NC_069725.1:24798566-24803566 GCF_027358585.1 Pangasianodon hypophthalmus | reverse complement strand
ACCCTTAGCAAAGCCGCCAATGACGCTAGGAACTTACACTCCGCAACAATACATATGTGTATGTATGTGTGTATTTATTGTTTCCACCATAATCAAGGTTCAAATTAGTCATTTATTGTTTTTGCAGGTTTCATCCTCGGCTTCAAAACGCAAAATTGCTGATGTGTTAGTGCTAACGAAAAGATCTGAACGAGTCTCTGACAAGATGTAAAAGTTAATCAGTGCACAGTTGAAGATATCTTTAGCTCAGTACAATCAGCTCGGTCAAATATTCAGTTTGTTGTTAATGTACTGCACATCTCTAGAGATCAGATTAGACTTTCTAACAACCGCTAAACATCTCGACAAAAAGAAGACCGCGTGTTAGCTCGCTAATGAGCTACGCATGAGTCACTCTTATTAACACTAGACAATCCAAAACTCTGAATGTTTGCAAACTTCAGTACAAATCAGTCAACATTAAGTCCAAGATATTTCCTTTAAAAAAAGATTCACTTATTTTTGCTACGTGAAACCTCATGAAAGTTCACATTTCACACGTCAGGTTGTTATAAATTTACCTAGCAACGATGTTAAAATGTAGATAATTAATCGTATAATAATTCATTGGTGTTATAAATGTATAAAACTGCAAATAATTGTGTTTTTTTTTCCGATTAAACCTTGACTACATGTCCCAGAGGAAAGCGGAAGTGTCTCCAACAAATCTCTTTCTCTGTGCTAGGATTGGACAGAAGGACGCGGCCTTCTCTGTTGTGATTGGCTAGCAGTTCTTGGTCTCGAGCAATCCGCCAATCATGGCACAGCAGGAGAGAGTTACCGGAATATGGGTGGGAAAAATAATAATCTTGAGTCGAGGGGTGTGATTGTGCGCAAAAATAACTTCTTGTCGACGAAAACGCGATATAGTGGTAAACACTTTTTATTTTGTGCAAGAGTGACTTTTAGGTGAACTAACTGCTATCAAATTTAACGAGTTTGCTAAGAAACGTAGCTTGTTGTTTACACGGGAAGTTGGTGTCCGTGCAGAATCCTGAAAAAAACTGTTATGAATTTAAAAGGCTTTTAAGCGTAAACATCATTCTCAACTTTGTTGTAACAGGAATGTAGGTTTACTCTGAATTTTATGTTCATTTGGATGATATTTGTTTGTTTTTGTTATGTATTTGTTTCAGGCAAATAGTTTAGACACCTAACGCGAGGTAAAGGCGGGACCTGGCAGCGCGTGCTTCGTTACGAGCAATCCTATTGGTCATCACGACGCGTCCGGATTCCATTCTCGTTCGTCATTGGTCGACTCGGCTGTCCGTCAGCGTTTCCTCAGGGCTGTAGTGAGGTATAAGAGCGTGGGTACCTCAGCAGTGAGATACAGAAGCCTTGAAGGCTCAGAAGCGTACACATTTTCACACATTTGATAGAAAACATAGAAAAATAATCTCGCTAAGGTTCACGCACACACCATGCCGAGTCCTAACCGTGCTCGAAAGGTTTGAGAAATGCGTGTTTTTTTGGAAGGGGCGTCACAGAATTATTTTTTGGTGTATTTTTTTGTTTTGTTTTGGGGTTCAAGGGTCACGGGATACAAACAAGTCCGAGACGGTAAATAAGATGGCGCTGAAGTCAGAACTGTGGGGTTTTTCTTGGTGTTTTGCAGAGAAAGCAGTAACTTGGGGGAGGGAAGCTCTCAGCCACAGCTCAACACAAGCAAGAAGGCGGAGCTGAGTGTGTGTGTGTGTGTGTGTGTGTGTGAGTGAGAGAGAGAGAGTGAGTGAGAGTTAGGTAGAGGGAGGGGTCTGTCTTGACTCTAGTCTCCTCTGAGACTCCAGTTTTCCACAGTATTAATAATTATTAGCATGATTAGCACTGGTGATTTGTGTGTTAGCATTAACTGTATGGTGTGTGATTGTTTTTCCAGCTCCACTGCAGTGCGACTGCTTCAGCCACAGCTACAGTAACATGGGAACATCTGTGAACCCATAAGCAGACAAGTTTTCTGCAAGTTTACAAAAGCAAACTTTATCACCACGACAGTTTTGGACGCCTTTCTCTCCGTCTTGCCCATGCATGCAGAATTGAGCAATAGAAGATGATTGAGATGTCCATAGACAAAGAAACTGTCTTAACAGGAGATGGAGCGGCGGCCATTTTGAACCCGCCACCTTCCCAGAACCTAGCGGGAAGCGTCAAGACCCTGAGTCCGTCTTCTTTGGCGCCTGTCAGTATTGGCGCTCCGTTCATGGCTAACATGGTGCTCGCAGAAGTGCCTGCTAACCCCGCTTTGACAGAAGAGACGGGACACGACGAGGAAGTCGCAGAGACGATGCAAGCGAAAGGAAACAATAAGCTCTTACAAGCGAAAAATGGTATACAGTCCCAAGCCGGGTCTCAGAAACTCGGCAAACGCCGGTACAGCATGAGCGCTGGCTTTAAGCATCCCGGATTTAGCAAGCGCAGACGGAGAGCTAACTCCGAGTGCGACCCGGTGCTGCCCAGCAACTTCCTGTTGGGCGGAAACATCTTTGACCCTCTGAATCTCAACAGCCTATTGGACGAGGAGGTGAACCGGGCGCTGAACGCCGAGACGCCCAAATCGTCACCGCTTCCGTCCAAGAGCAGGGAGCCGGTCGAGATCCTGATCCCCAGAGACATCACTGACCCACTGAACCTCAGCGGCAAGGGCGGAAACGCCAACGGGGGCGTCCTGGTGTCACCCTTAAAGAAGCGGCGCCATAGAAACAGGCACCACGGTGGCAGTGGCGGCCATCTTGAACCCGCAGAGTCTGAAAAGGCAAAGGGCGCCGAGGAAGAGGGTGCGTTGTTTCCTGCACACCATTTACCAGAGGAGCAAGTCGAAGAGTCGCCGCGACCCTACGAACTCAACACGACCATCAACTGCCGCGATGAAGTGGTCCCGCCCATACTGCCACGGCGCCGATCCACAAACTCCGCTCCTCAGACAGGAAGTAGCAGCTCCACCGCGCAGCCATCAAAACACAGAAAGCGCCGACGAACAGTCAGCCGTTCGGACCGCCTTTCGATCACGCCGACTCCCACCAATAAGCAGCTGAGTTTAGACGGAGGGCGGAGTCAAACATTTCACACACCCATTGTGGGTGGAACCGCAGGAAGCCATCTTGAAGCAAACCATCACGCATCAGCGCAAAAACATCAGCGCAAACCGAGACGCCAGTTCCATTATGGCACCTACAGCCGTTGCTACGGTTACCGGACACCGAGTCTGAACGTGGATCCTCGTCTGGCGGCGTTCCGGCCCGAATGGTTCCGTGGGAAAAAAGTCCTGGACATCGGATGCAACGTGGGTCACATGACTCTCGCCATCGCTAAGAACTGGAGTCCTGCCCACATCCTGGGCTTGGATATCGACGGCGGTGTGGTGCACGCGGCACGGCAGAACCTCCGCCACTTCCTGTCTGAGCTGCAGAAACAGGAAGTGAGGCAAGATGGGGATGCAGAAGAGAAACATGGAGAGGTGGAGACGTTGCGGACGTTCCCTGTTTCTTTCAGACTATGTAGGGGGCCAATTGCTGCTCCTCCCTTACTGCCTCCTGCCCCCGGGGTGTTCCCTAACAATGTGTCCTTCATGAAGGTAAGAGAGAGAGAGTGTGTGTGTGTGTGTGTGTGTGTGTGTGTGTGTGAGAGAGAGAGAGCGCGAGAGCCTGATCATGTGTTTGGATATTTCTAACACGTATCCTGCAAACTCAAAATGGAGTAGAGCCGTAAAACAGAAGAACGTCTGTAACAAAATGGTTCTTGCTTAGTGACACACACACACATACACACACACACACACACACACACACACAGAGCGTGGGGTGTAACTGATCAAGAAATACAAAACAATGTTTATACGATCCTAGACTTAAAACATCCAGAAGTAATCATGATGTAAATGTAAGTAAAAAAAACTCGATCAGCACCTGAACTCACTCATCTGAGGACGTTCTAGTAGGCGTGGCCTAATATTCTAATGAGCGTGTTTGATTGACAGCCCTCTGTCTGCCATTTCACTCAAACCGAGGATTGGGATTCAGTCTCTAGTTTCTAGGTTAACTTTCAGTAGGTTAGTTGGTTTAAATTTAGATTTGCTAGCGTAGGATTTGTTCACCTGGTTACCTTTAGCTTTTGGCTGCAAGTTTGCTTTTCAGGTTTTAGTTTGTTTTTGATCATTAGGTTAGTACAAGCTATTGCCTGTTTCTGTATATAAACTGTAGCTTGAGTACAAGTGAAGTGTGTGTGTGTGTGTGATTTCAGGGGAACTACTTGCCGGACAGTGATGAGGTAATTATGTCACAGTGTGCGGAGTATGATGTCATCGTGTGTCTGAACGTGACGAGGTGGGTTCAGCTGAACTGGGGAGACGTCGGGCTTCAGCGACTCTTCAGGCGCGTTTACGCTCACCTGAACCCCGGAGGAGCTTTTATCCTCCAGCCCCAGCCATGGAGCTCCTACAGCAAGAGGAAGAGACTGACGGTAAACCTGTGTGTGCGTGTGTGTGAGTGTGAGAGTGTGTGAGTGTGAGTGTGTGAGTGTGAGTGTGTGAGAGTATGAGTGTGTGAGAGTGTGTGAGAGTGTGTGAGAGTGTGTGAGAGTGTGTGAGAGTGTGTGTGAGCGTGAGAGTGTGTGTGAGCGTGAGAGCATGAGCGTGAGAGCATGTTTCCTCCACCATGTATGTAACTGTTTCCACTGTATCCAAGCTGAACCCATATTACACACACATTAAACACCCTGAGTAAACCCCGACTAAACCCCGACTAATCCCCGAATAACACGCACTAAACCCTATCTAAACACATACAACTCCCGACTAAACTCGCACTAAACCCTCATTAAACCCCCAATAAACCTTGACTGAACCCTGACTAAACCCATAATAAAAACCCAGACTAAACCCTGACTGAACCCTGACTAAACCCATAATAAAAACCCTGACTGAACTTGTGCTGAACACTGACTAAATCCAGACTAAACTTCTCTCTTCT
>NC_069725.1:24768566-24793566 GCF_027358585.1 Pangasianodon hypophthalmus | reverse complement strand
ATAAACAAAATATTATTTATTTTTTAGACTTCTTTATATATATATATATGTGTGTGTGAGTGTCATAAGACACTGTATAAACACTGACATTTCTTTTAACAGTTAAATATTATATATATATATATATATATATATATATATATATATATATATATATATATATATATATATATATAAATATTATCTCAAATATATATTAGTTAGTATTTGTTTGTTTGTTTGTTTGTTTGTTTTTGCAGCATTAGGTTTTGTGAGTAAATTAAAAAAATAAAACATTTAAACGTTCTTCTCGTCTCAGGTGCTCAGGTGTGAACACGCAAACTGCAGCTGCGAGTGTTTCCTGCCTGAACGACTCAACCTGAGGTCATGTGACCGCTGCAAACACGGATGGGTCACGCATGGTGTGTGTGTGTGTGCATTTGTGTGTGTCGGGTGTGTGTATGTGTAAGGTTTGTGTGTGTGTGTGTGTGTGTGAGATGGAATCTCCATCACTAACAAAAGTGATCTTGTTTTCTTTTTGTATTTCTCTCTCTCGTGTGTGTGTGTGGGTGTGCGAGTGTGTGTGTGTGTCTGTGTGCATGTGTGTCTGTGTGTGTGTGTGAGTGTCTGTGTGTGTGTGTGTGTGTGTGTGTGTGTGTAGCTCTCAGTAAGCTGCGTGTGTGTTCAGATCAGGTGGAGGTTGTTCACTCGGGCGTTGTGTGTGACCTCAGCGCTCTGATCCTCTTCGGCACTCACGCTTTTCCCGTCAGGATGAAGATTCTCCTGGACCGACTCTTCAGCGTCCTCACACACCAACACGTCCTCAACGTCCTGCACACACACGGCTGGACACTGCACGAGTACGCACGAGGATACAAGCTACAGGTACACACACACACACACACACAACTGACACACACGCCTAACACACACACACACACGGCTGGACACTGCACGAGTACGCACGAGGATACAAGCTACAGGTACACACACACACACACACACACACAACTGACACACACACCTAACACACACACACACACACACGGCTGGACACTGCATGAGTACGCCCGAGGATACAAGCTACAGGTACACACACACACACCTGACACACACACACCTAACACACACACATACACACACACACACCTGACACACACACACACAGCTGGACACTGCACAAGTATGCCCGAGGATACAAGCTGCAGGTACACACACACACACACACACACACACACATACCTGACACAAACAAACAACTCACACACACACAAACACCTCACACACACACACACCTGAGACACACCTGACACACACACACCTACCTGACACACACACATATTGCACTCTATTGAAGGATGAAAGTGTAGAAAGGGAATGATGGCGGTCGCAGTGCTGAGCTCTGAGGAACGCCGCTACCCCGATAACGCTATTTTTCTCTTCAGTCTGCTGTTGGTGTTTGTTCTTCACGCAGGACTCCTCGGGGACAGTTCTGGATCGCTGGGAGATCATGACTCCTGAAGATGAGCTCGTGACGCTGCGTCAGTTTTTACGTTTCGGCGAAACTCGATCCAGCGCAGAGCTCATGATCTCTCAGCACGAGCAGCTTCCTCTTCCCACGAGAAACGTCTCCAAAGCGCCAAAAAACGAGCGCTTTTCCAACACAACTCATAATCTACAGGCCAATGGAGTCACCAGAGGTCAAAGGTCGTCCGGATTGAGGCACATAGAAAATCTTTCAGGAGGCATAGAGGAGTGCAGCGAGCTTTCCTCGTCACTTCTGCACACTTTTCCGTCCGAATTTTATAAACTACAGCAAGACAGAGAGACAAAACGTCGAGAAAACCCGGAACCTGGAGGAGCGATCGCGACTAATCCACCGCCTCGAGGAGAAGACGAGAGGAAAAACCGAGGTAATGAAAATAAAACGGAAAAAGTTAGCAAAACCTTCAGCAGCGTTTTCCCCGTAAGCGAAAAGTGAAATTTCAGGCGTATTGTAGAAAGTAGCGCTAAATCAGAGCTACGTAATGTGCACTGTGTTCGCAGGTTTGCGTGGAAGACGAGAAGAAAAAATGTTTTAGAGTTTATAAATTAAAAAAAAATTAGTTCAGTGAATTAGCAAATCCTGCACACTGGTTTTCCTCCTCGTCCTCACCTACTTAGCGTTAGCATTAGCAGAGCAAAGCTAATTGTTGTTCTTGCTTTTCCTCAGGAGCGAGGGATCGGCGTCCGTGCTCGTCTTCCGTGCGAAAGACTCGCGTGAGCTGTGGCTCGTGTGGAAAAACGTTCTACGACAGGGGAACGCTGAAGATCCACTACAACGCCGTGCATCTTAAAATCAAACACCGCTGCACCGTCGAGGGCTGCGACATGCTGTTCAGCTCGCTGAGGAGCCGGAACCGACACAGCGCTAATCCCAACCCACGCCTACACAACACACACCACACACACCACACACACACAACACACCACACACACTCCACCGCGAGTCAGTGGGCTTCATCCCGATCCTCCACGTCTCCGGTGAAACTCATACAGGAAGTGAAAATATCTCACGCGGCCATGCTAGCACCTGTTCCCACATCAGGCGTTTGTGCTTTTGCTAACGTAAATAATTACACAGAAATGATCGAGCAACATAAAATATCAGTTTACGGTGCTAATACTACAGGGGGCGGGGCTTCCACTCATCTCTGGACCAATCAGACGGAGTGTAAAGGAGCCACTGGTGCGACGGCCAGGAAGAAATCACGCAAGTCCAGCATGCCGGTGAAGATCAGACGGGAGACACGTGATGAAGACACGCGATGAACAGCTAGCATCCGACGGAAGTGTGTCACCCTGGCGATGACCTTTAACTCCACTGTACAGCAATGTAGTGATGTCAGTGTTGTGCTTTACCTTGTCTTGTTAATGAAACACTCCGTTATCTGATCTCGTGATTAAAATGTTGTTGTTATTGTGTAATCGGCGTCGTGGAGTGAACTGTAAACGCCAGAATCCTGAAAACCCGAACACGATTAAAATAATAACTAAATGTTCAATATTATTATAATTAATAAAAACTGTCTGCTTTCTGTGATCATAAATAAATAATAAACACTCTGTGTGTGTGTGTTACAGTAAAATACTGTGTGATGAAGTGTTGTTACTGTTACGTCCCTGAGTGTTTTATTCCTCTTACACTACAGCAAATTACCAACAATTATTATTTATTAAAGAACGTCATGTCATAATTTTTATCTGTTTATAGTTACATTTAATGTTCAGTGAAACGAGTTAGTTCCTGTCATCGCTTACGTTATAGCAGCTATAAACACTCGTTCCCTCACCAGCTTCTCTTTATTCTCTCTCTTCAAGTTAATAACAGGAAAATAATCGCAGCTTGTTCCGCATGTTACTGAGAAACCGCAAAGAAGCGTAAACTCCTCTGTCCTGAAGATGTCAGAAAACTTAGTTCCAGCTTTACCTCTGACTGTTACAAAGCGCTGACACTGGAGACTCCTTCCCTACATGTTACATAAACACTTCACCACATCAATGTTATGCTGTGAAGGATCTGTTACTATGGAAACGATAACGTATCAGAGCGAGCGCATTAACATTAATATAAACCTGCGCTTTGTCTGAGCTGCTGTTCTAGAAAACTAATCAACACCTTCTGACCAACCAGAGTGCAGAACTCAGCAGGAGTGTTGTATAAAGCCTTACTTAAAATTGACTTACGATTGTGCGTAAATGTTAGAGATTGTGTTGGAATAGTTTACAGGCTATTGCAGTTGGAGGTAGCTGGTGATTTTTAAAACACAGGAAACACTGTACAGAAATAATTTACTTCATGGTTAGTGAATCAGGAGGAAAATGTTGATCAGTTGGGCTTCGTGAAGCGGATAAACCGTTTATTTAGTTACAGAAGAAAGATTTCGGTGTCGCGCTCCAGCACAGCAGGTGGCGGTAGTGCGGTGAGCGCGGGCACAGAGCCGCCATGTTGAGTCTAAACAAGTCATCTGATAAACCCTGCCTCCCGCTCTGTGATTGGCTAAAGCGCGTATATTTGCGCGCTCTCACCAATCGGAGAGGTTCTCTGCGTAAAGCGGGATAGTAACCAGCCAATCCCAGAGCAGGAGGCGGGGCTTGTTGGAAAGCGGGTGAAGGGGGTGGGATTAGCGTTCAATGGCACAGAGCGCGAGAGGAATGAGCTAATTTGTCTTTTTATGAACACAGTGGTGTTTTAAAGCAGAGTCGGTGAGTGAATGGAGGTTAAATGCACACACTCTTCTGTTCTTTAGACACTTTATATGTGTACATCATGCGCGAGTGTGTGTTTTAGCCAGATAGCTAGCGACATTCCTGCGCTGTGTTGTGGTGCTGCTCCTCTTGTTAGCATGTTAGCCGCGTCCCAAATGGCTCCCTGTTCCATATAAAGTGCACTAGATAGTGTACAGGAGCCGCTATAGTGTTATAAACTGCCTAGTGCACATGTGTAGGGTTGAGAGAGTTATTGAAGATTCAGCTACTGATTTGCTTTATAGTGATTTTTTATAGTGTTACTGGTGTGTGTGCAGCAGACATGCAGGAAACTCTGTGTGTGTGTGTGTGTGTGTGTTACAGTGTAAGATGAAGTGTGTGTCGCTGCACCATGACTTCAGTCCTGGTGACGTCGTGTTTGCCAAAATGAAGGGATATCCTTTCTGGCCTGCCCGGGTAACTAACACACACACACACACACACACACACATATACATACGTACAGGTAGATGCATATATACACACACGCATGCGCACAGACAGACAGATACATACACATAAACAGATGGATGCATATATATACACACACACACACACATACAGATATATATACACACACACACACACACATACAGATATATATACACACATACACACACATACAGATGCATATACACACACACACACACATACAGATGCATATACACACACACACACATACAGATGCATATATACACACACACACACACATACAGATGCATATACACACACACACACACACATACAGATGCATATACACACACACACACACATACAGATGCATATATACACACACACACACATACAGATGCATATACACACACACACACACATACAGATGCATATATACACACACACACACATACAGATGCATATACACATACACACACACACACATACAGATGCATATACACACACACACACACACACATACAGATGCATATACACACACACACACACATACAGATGCATATACACACACACACACACACACATACAGATGCATATACACACACACACACACATACAGATGCATATATACACACACACACACACATACAGATGCATATGTACACACACACACACATACAGATGCATATGTACACACACACACATACAGATGCATATACACACACACACACATACAGATGCATATACACACACACACACACACATACAGATGCATATACACACACACACATACAGATGCATATACACACACACACACATACAGATGCATATACACACACACACACACACAGATGCATATACACACACACACACACACACAGATGCATATACACATACACACACACATACATACAGATGCATATACACACACACACATACATACAGATGCATATACACACACACACACACACACACATACACACACACACACATACAGATGCATATACACACACACATACATACAGATGCATATACACACACACACGCATATACACACACACACACATACAGATGCATATACACACACATACAGATGCATATACACACACATACAGATGCATATACACACACACACACATACAGATGCATATACACACACACACACACACACATACAGATGCATATACACATACAGATGCATGCATACATACACACACACACACAGATGCAGATGCATATATACACACAGACAGATGCATACACACACACACACACACACACACACATATATATATATATATATTACACACACACACAGACAGATGCATATACATACACATATATATACACACACAGACAGATGCACACACACACACAGATGCATATACACACACACACACACACACACACACACACACACACACAGATAGATGCATATACACACACACACACACATACACACAGATGCATATACAATGACAGATACAGAGACAGACAGTGAGAGAGAGAGAGAGATCCAACCTGAGTGTTTTTATTTTCCATGGGCAGATTGCTGTTGGGAAGGCTCCAAGGAATAAGGTCCCAATCTTCTTTTATGGAACACACCAGACGTGAGTACACACACACACACACACACACACACACACACACACACACACACACACACGGCATCTGCAGAAAATGGTAATTATACACCCCTGCAGTGTGGATTAATCCAAGTGGGAATGTGATTTAGTGTCAACAAGCGGCCTTACTGTGTAACTATATACAGTATGATCTCTGTGTGTGTGTGTGTGTGTGTGTGTGTGTGTGTGTGTGTGTGTGTGTATATATACATCAGTGTGTGTGTGTGTGTGTGTTTACCGTGCTAGCTTCTGTTAGCCACTGACAGAATCCCAAATCACTCAAATGTTTTATTATTTATTTATGTTATTCTAAACGCAGAATAAATGTATGTATTTAACTCATTTAATGTATTTTATAAAATGTGTTTTTATTTTTGTTTAAATTATTAACTTATTATACCTCTAACTTGCTTATTTATAATTGTATATGTTTATATATATTTATTTGTTAATGAATAATTATTATTATTATTATTATTATTATTATTGTTACAGAACGTCTCTAGTCCCTAAGGACATTGTGCATTACTGGCCCAACAAAGAGAAATATGGGAAGCCCATCAAACGAGGAGGTTTTGAACAGGCCATGTGGGAGATCGAAAATGACCCCGGGGTCGGCCTCAAAGGTCAAAAGGTCAGAGTTCACCGTATCCAAGTGCTAGGGCGTGTGTGTTCTGTGAATATGATTCATTTTCTGTTTCCTGGTTGCTCCCTACAGTCGAGAGAAACCCTGTCGTCCTGGTTGTTGTGTCTCTGACAGAAAGCCGATATGGTGAGGAAGGTGCAGGAGACGCGGAGGAAGGCGAGGAGTGTGGAAAAGAAGAAGAAAAACGAGGCTGACACGCCCACTAATGCTGCAACTCCGACAAAGAATGATAAAACACCTGTGAAAAACAGCACCACTCCGAATAAACCGTCCACCTCAGAGACCCCGACGAGGAGACAGACGCCGAGCCGGGACAGAGATGCCCGGAAGAAGACTGTAACACCTTCTGAAAAAGCGACAACTTCTGCTGATAACGCAGCTCGTACTAAAAAACCCGCCCCACCCAAAAGGGTTGTCCTGGCCAAAAAAGCCATTGTTGCTAAGACGACGAGTGCAGCGAAGAAGAAGGACGCCGCCAGGAAGAAGATCCTTACCAAAGCGAAGATGGTCAAAGCCAAGAAGACAACGAAGACTAAGCTGAAGATAAAGCTGCCTATCAGAGTGGAAAAGAACAAGGTATGTACTCCGAGGTTGGACACGTTGTTTAGGTCACTAACGTAATAAAAAGGGAAATGATTACATTTACTTAAACTTTTTACTTACGTTTAGCTAGTCTAAAGCTAGTACCAATATTTACTGTGCTTTTGTTTGAACATTAGTACCCTGATTTTATCTCGCATCCTTTATAGACACAAGAGAAACGATGTTTGGAAGTGCTTGTTGAATGTCACAATGTATTTAATAATCGGTTATTGGTACATGCCTGTATATTACACTGCAGCCCCGTACCCCAGAGACTCGGCACCGGACCCCAGAGACTCGTCTTCAAACCCCAGAGACTCGGCCCCCGATCTCCAAGGGTTGGGTGAAGATCACCGATCCACAGCTACAGAGCCCAGAGACTCGGCCTCGGATCTCCAAGGGTTGGGTGAAGGTCACCGATCCACAGTTAGAGGCCCCAAAGACTCGGCCCCGGATCTCCAAGGGTTGGGTGAAGATCACAGATCCACAGTTAGAGACCCCGGAGACTCGGCCCCGGCTCTGCAAGGGTTGGGTGAAGGTCACCGATCCACAGTTAGAGAACCCTAAGACTCGGTCCCGAACCCCAGCAACTCAGCCCCGGATTTCCAGAGGTTGGGTGAAGGTCACAGATCCCCAGTTAGGGAACGCTGAGACTCTGCCCCGAACCCCAGCGGCTCAGTGCCATGCCCCAGAGACTCGGCCCCGGAATTCCAAGGGATTGGTGAAGGTCACAGAGCCACAGCTGCGGACTCAGCTCAGAACTCCAGAGACGCCGCTCCAGACCACAGAGACTCGGCTCCCAGCCCCAGAGCCTCGTCTTCGAACCCCAGAGCCTCGTCTTCGAACCCCAGAGCCTCGTCTTCGAACCCCAGAGCCTCGTCTTCGAACCCCAGAGCCTCGTCTTCGAACCCCAGAGCCTCGTCTCCCAGCCCCAGAGCCTCGTCTCCCAGCCCCAGAGCCTCGTCTTCAAACCCCAGAGCCTCGTCTTCAAACCCCAGAGCCTCGGCTCAGAACCCCAGAGCCTCGGCTCAGAACCCCAGAGCCTCGGCTCAGAACCCCAGAGACTCGGCTCCCAGCCCCAGAGCCTCGGCTCCCAGCCCCAGAGCCTCGGCTCAGAACCCCAGAGACTCGGCTCCGGAATCCCAAGGTCACAGAGCCATGGCTACGGCGTCGAGAGACCCGGCTCCAAACCCCAGAGACCCAAGTAAAAACCACAGATGCTCGGCTGAGGGTCACAGAGACTCAGGTGCAAACCCCAGAGCCACGGCTCCAGAACCCAGGCACTCTGCTCCTGAACCCCAAGACTTGGCTGAGGGTCACAGTGCCACGGCTCCAGAACCCTGAGACTCTGCTCCATTGCTCCGAGACTCGCTTCCGCAACCCTGAGATTCGGCTTCAAAACCTCAAAATCTCAGCCTTAGGACACAAATTCTCAGCTCCCGAACCCCAAGGTGACTCTCCAGTTGAACCCCAAGATGCTGCTCGTGAATCCCGAGATGCAATTTCTGAACCTTCAAATGCAACTCCAGTGGAACCCCAAGTCACCACTCCAGTGGAACCCCAAGAGCCTGCTCCAGCTAAACCCAAAGTTGCTGTGCCAGTTGAAGCCCAAGATGTTACTCCACTTGAACCCCAAGTTGCTTCTCTGGTCAAACCCCAAGGCGTTGCTCTGAGTGAGATCTCAACCAGGAAACAGGAAGCAGAAGGTGAGGGAGAACGGAGAGTGCTGAGACGGAGGACAGAAGAGCAGAGGGATAGAAACGAGAAGAGACAGAAGAAAGAGATGGAGAAGAAACAGCCAGAGGATGAATGGAAGGATGGAGCGGAGCGAAGGAAGAAGAAGGAGGAGATTATCCCAGCCATCACTGACACTGTCTCCAGCCCTGCAGGTAAACACACTCAGGCTCAGAACTGGCCTCTGATTGGTTACTGTGGCATTGGGGCGGGAACTGTGGTTTGATTGGTTACTGTGGCATTGGGGCAGGAACTGGTGTCTGATTGGTTACTGTGGCATTGGGGCGGGATCTGGCGTCTGATTGGTTACTGTGGCATTGGGGCGGGAACTGGCGTCTGATTGGTTACTGTGGCATTGGGGCGGGAACTGGCGTCTGATTGGTTACTGTGGCATTAGGGCGGGAACTGTGGTCTGATTGGTTACTGTGGCATGATTATTTAGTCCTTTCAGTCCTTCAACAGTGGCATACACATCAAATAATAATATTTATTATTATTTTTTTTAATTAGTCAGATTCTTAATAACGTCTTTTCCCACAGTGAGATGAAGGAGCGATGCTACCAGAGTTAAGAGAACGCAGTTAAGCAACGTGTGTTTGTGTTTGTGTGTCTTCAGCCTCGAGAAGGAAGCAACAGGAAGAGAAACTCCGCCCCTCAGAGCCAGAAAACAGCGAGGTGGGAAAGCGGAAAAGGCGCGAGGCGGACGAGGGAGGACAGAGAGTGCTGAGACGGAGGACGGAAGAGCAGAAGGGAAAGAGGGATAGAGAAGAAGAAACAGAGAAGAAGCAACTGGTGGTTGAGCGGAAGGATGGAGAGAAGGTGGGAGGAAAGGAGTACAAGGGAGAGAAGAGGAAGAGAGAGGAGGAGGAGAAGAAGAAGAAGAGAGAGGAGGAGATGGGGGAGAAGAAGCAGAGGAACGACGATGCAGTAGAGAAGGCGACTGAGAAGAAGAGAGAGGAGGAGACTAAGAAGAAGAAAGGTGAGGAGGAGATGGAGGAGGAGACGGGAGAGAAGAGGAAGAGAGAGGACGAAGAGGAGGAGAAGAAGAGAAAGGAGGAGACGGAGAAGAGGAAGAGAGAGGACGAGGAGGAGGAGAAGAAGAGAAAGGAGGAGACAGAGAAGAGGAGGACGAGAGAGGAAGAGAAGAAGAGAAAGGAGGAGACGAGAGAGAAGAGGAAGAGAAAGGATGAGGAGGAGGAGAAGAGAAAGGAGGAGACAGAGAAGAGGAGGACGAGAGAGGAAGAGAAGAAGAGAAAGGAGGAGGAGGAGAAGAAGAGGAAGAGAGAGGAAGAGAGGAAGAGAGAGGAGGAGGAGGAGAAGAAGAGGAAGAGGGAGGAAGAGAGGAAGAGAGAGGAGGAGGAGGAGAAGAAGAGGAAGAGAGAGGAGGAGGAGGAGAAGAAGAACCAGAGGAACAAAGATGTGGTAGAGAAGGTGACTGAGAAGAAGAGAGAGGAGGAGATGGAGAAGAAGAAGAAAGGAGAGGAGGAACTGAGGGAGACGAAGAAGAGAGAGGAGGAAACGAGGGAGATGAAGAAGAGAGAGGAGGAGACAGGGGAGGAGAAGAAGGGAGGGGAAGAAATGAGGGAGAAGAAGGGAGAGGAAGAAATGAGGGAGAAGAAGCAGCTGGATGAGAAGCAAAGGAACGAAGATGCAGGAGAGGAGGAGATGAAGAAGGGAGAGGAGGAGGAGTCTGCAAAAGAGAAAGACTTGGAGGATGAAAAGAGGAAGCAAGTAGGAGAAAGAATAGTGAACAGGCCACACCCACTTTTTTGTATACATTAGATTAATTACATGCATATTAAATCCCCCTCTCTCTCCTTCTCTTTCTCTCTCTCTCTCTCCCTCTCTCTCTCTCTCTCTCTCTGCTAGAGGAGTAGAGTGTTGGCGGAGAGGAGGATGAGTGTGTTAAAGTCTCTTCAGGGCTTGGTGACGTCCACCAGAAGCAGAACGCAGAGACAGGGCACAAACCAAGCGGAGAAGGACGACAAGAGCAACGGAGAAGACAGAAAGGAAGAGACGGAGAGAGAGAGGAGAGGAGAGACGGAGCAGACGGAGGAGTGAGTGAACGCAGGACACTGGTGTTTACATCTAACTATTACATTTAAATACTATACGATAGCTAGAGAGAGAGAGAGAGAGAGCAGCCCAAACTGTGTGTGTGTGTGTGTGTGTGTGTGTGTGTGTGTGTGTGTGTGTGTGTGTGTGTGTGTGTGTGTGTGTGTGTGTGTGTGTGTAGGCTGAGTAAACATAAAGGAGAAGAGGACAGAGTGGACAAACGAAGAGGTGAGACACTGTGACATCATCATCGTCTTTAACGTATACAGATGCGTTCTGGAGTTTATGGAGTGTGTGTGTGTGTGTGTGTGTGTGTGTGTGTGTGTTTCAGTTTCAGCTCCTGCTCTATCAGTCACAGACTCTCTGCTGTACAGACTGCATGGTGACATCAGGATCTCCATGACCCTCGAAAAGCCCGTAAGACTTCCTGATTGGTCAGAAGGTGTTGATTAGTTTTCTAGAACAGCAGCTCTGACAGTAGCGCAGGTTTATATTAATGCGCTCGCTCTGATACGTTAGCGTTTCCATAGCAACAGCTCAATCACTGCGACGTGTACAGCGGACGCTCCGCTGATTATAAACTGATTAAAAAAACGTGTGTGTGAAGTTTTCAGTAAGGAGAAATGTGTTTATGTAAGATGTATGGAAGGAGTCTCCAGTGTCAGAGGTAAAGCCGTAACTTTAAGTTTTCCGACATCTTCAGGACAGACGAGTTTACGCTTTCTTGTGATAAAAATATGGCAAGCTGCGTAAAAGAAAGAGAGAGAGAGAGAAGAGAGGCTGGTGAGGAAACGTAATGCAAATGAGATCAGGAACAAACTTGATTCACACAGTAACTATAAACGGATAAAAAATTTGACGTGTCGTGGTTTTACTGTGGTGTAAGAGGAATAAAGCGCTTGGGGACGTGCTGTTATAGGAAAGTAATCAGCTTCAGGGTGATAACAGTAACTCCGCTTCATCACACCACGCCAGTGTGTGTTTGTTCCTTACGTAATCACCCGTGTGTGTGTGTGTGTGTGTGTGTGTTGGTATACAATATACACAGGTTAGTGTGTGTCTGTGTTAATGTTCCTGTGTTTGTTCGTCTCTGTAGGATGTGAATAAGTGTTTGTTGGCGTTGGATGAGTTGAGTTCGGTGTCTGTTTCCTCGCGACACATTCAGAACCACAGCGAGCTCATCGACACACTCCGCAAGGTACACACACACACACACACACACACACACACACACACACACACACACACTTACACCGGCGTCATTATAGTTTACTGGTGTAACCATGGCAACTACTATTAGAATTCGTTTAATATATAATAACACTTGGGATTAGACATTTTGTTAAATTAAACGAGTTTGGTAATGTGTATAATTGTGTGTGTGTGTGTGTATATTTTGTGTGTGTGTGTATATTTTGTGTGTGTGTGTATATTTTGTGTGTGTGTGTGTGTGTAGATGCGGTGGTTCCGGGGCAGTGAAGCGATCATGTTTAAAGCGTCCATGCTGTACTACCGCTTTAAGAACATTTATCTGATCGGAGAACCGGAGGACACACTCAGCCCCGAGTACATCCACTCACTGCAGGAGGAGAGAGAGAGACAGGAGGAGCAACACACACCTCAGACTGCGGCCGGTACGTTCAACACACACACACACACACACACACACACACAAAATGAACAAATAGTGATAAATGTAAATAGTTGTCGTGTGTATGTTCTTCATCTCTCCATATCACACACTCCTCACATTGTACTGTGTGTGTAATAAGCTTTCCTCTGTGTGTGTGTGTGTGTGTGTGTGTGTGTGTGTGTGTGTGTGTGTGTGTGTGAACCTACAGTGGAGGAGAACCATACACACACCAGCAATCTCACCCAGCACAGGTAGGAGTGTGTGTAAGTGTGTTTAGGCTGTTATTCAAACTTTACCACACACACACACAGACACACACAGAGTTCAGGACCACTTTAGATTCCTCACAGTTCGTGAAGAGTACCAGAACCTGATGAGAGAACTAAAGAGTTCCTGGAACCCTGAGAAAACTACAGACTTCTCAAAACTCTGAGCTCCAGAACCCTCTGAGGAACGTTCTGGAAACCCTGTGAAGATCCCCTAAAGAACTTAAGGTTCTCGGTACCGAGTGAGGAAAGTAATGAGTTGAAAGAGTACTGGAACTCTTTTTAGTTTAGTGTAAATAGTTCCTGAACTCCTGTAGAATTCTGGAACCCTGTGAGAAACGAGAGAACCCACCTGAGGAACCACAGAGTTCTGGAAGTTGTGTGTGAAAGACGTAAAGTTTGAATAACAGCTTAAACATGGCAGATTATAAAAAACATCATAATGTCACACTCTATTTTTATTATTTATTTAATATGGCAGTGATAGTACAGTCTAATCTAATCTAATCTAATCTAATCTCCTCTGTGTTTCTCTGTAGTGACTCTGCAGCAGAGACGAGCTGAAACACACACACACACACACACACGTTTGGAGTTCTTTATGGATGTCCAGATGTTAAATCGGTGCTCCATGATGATCAACAATAAGCTTAGCATCTCATGCACCCACACACACACACACACACACACACACACACACGCTTGCATTACACACTTCTGCTTGCTCTGAGAAGATTAAAGGAACAGTTCATACAGAATGCTAACCTGCTAACAGTGACCTGATTAGCATTATGGACATGGAGTCATGCTAATGAGTGACCAGACTCCATTCACTGTTAGCAGTGTTAGCATGCTAGCTCCAGTTATTCCTCTTTAATTATAATAATCTGCAATGCTATTATTGTATGTGCGTCTGCGGGGACGCACGCTAACCCCTGCTCACGTCCACACGTCTGCGGGGTCGCGCGCTAACCCCTGCTCATGTCCACACGTCTGCGGGGTCGCGCGCTAACCCCTGCTCACGTCCACACGTCTGCGGGGTCGCGCGCTAACCCCTGCTCTCGTCCACACGTCTGCGGGGTCGCGCGCTAACCCCTGCTCACGTCCACACGTCTGCGGGGTCGCGCGCTAACCCCTGCTCACGTCCACACGTCTGCGGGGTCGCGCGCTAACCCCTGCTCACGTCCACACGTCTGCGGGGACGCACGCTAACCCCTGCTCACGTCCACACGTCTGCGGGGACGCACGCTAACCCCTGCTCACGTCCACACGTCTGCGGGGACGCACGCTAACCCCTGCTCACGTCCACACGTCTGCGGGGTCGCGCTAACCCCTGCTCACGTCCACACGTCTGCGGGGTCGCGCTAACCCCTGCTCACGTCCACACGTCTGCGGGGACGCACGCTAACCCCTGCTCACGTCCACACGTCTGCGGGGACGCGCGCTAACCCCTGCTCACGTCCACACGTCTGCGGGGACGCATGCTAACCCCTGCTCACGTCCACACGTCTGCGGGGTCGCGCTAACCCCTGCTCACGTCCACACGTCTGCGGGGACGCACGCTAACCCCTGCTCACGTCCACACGTCTGCGGGGACGCGCGCTAACCCCTGCTCACGTCCACACGTCTGCGGGGTCGCGCTAACCCCTGCTCTTGTCCACACGTCTGCGGGGACGCACGCTAACCCCTGCTCACGTCCACACGTCTGCGGGGACGCACGCTAACCCCTGCTCACGTCCACACGTCTGCGGGACGCGCGCTAACCCCTGCTCGGGACAGCGGGACTGCGGCTCTGTCTCATTTACAGCATTAAGGGTTCTTTCGTTAAGAGGGAGTCTGCGTCTGTGTTTTAGACGTTCATCGTATACCATGTTTTAAACTTAAATGTGATTTATATTTAAATCTGCTGAACTGTAAATCACTACTGATTGGCTGAGCAGGGACACGTACACGCACACAGACACACACACACACACACACACACACACGCGCACTCATTTCTGTTGGACGTGTCCTGAGATTAACACACTAACATTTCATCACAGTATTCCAGCATTATCACATTCTACTGATCTAAAACAATAGAATGTCATTCATCACCACAAACATCAGAGGACGGACTGAGAGAAGGACGGACGGACGGACTGAGAGAAGGACGGACGGATGGAGGACCGGCAGACATGCGTAACGAGACAGACGCATAAGCAAATAAAATAACAGGGAGACAGAGAGATGAAGAGATAGAAAGACAGACAGAAGGCCGGAAGATGTGTAGAGAGACAGAATGATCATCTTTCTTTCTTTCTTTCTAACTATGTCTACCTGACAAAGAGATGGACAGAAAGACAGACAGACAGAAACGGGCAAATAGAATGACAGAAGGACAGACAACAGCATAAAGTAAGAGACGCAAAGATGGACAGAAAGTCAGACAGAAAGACACTCAGGTGGACAGACACATGGGCACAAAGAATGACAGAGAGACAGTTAATCAAATATGAACAGTAGACAGACAGATGATCAGACAGATGATCAGACAGATGATCAGACAGATGATCAGACAGCTTCTTCTCCTGACTGAAACACACTCTGACACTCTGAGTCGTCTCTGATATATTGCTAAACTGATTATCAGTACAGGCGGTTACCACGGAAACAGTACAGCTCAACTCACACTGCAGGTCCTTCCCTGCACACACACACACACACACACACACACACACACACACACACACACACACACACACAGTCAGCGTTCTGTGTGTAAATGTAGGAGTGTTAGTGTGTGTTGATGTTTTATCTCACTCTGTAGCGTTTATTCTCAGCTTATTCTCAGGATCTTTATTTTATCAGTTTTTTTTTTTTTTTACTGCAGTTTCATTTTTATAAACACGTTCTGCATTACAGAGACGGATCAGATCTCACACACCACCACTACAGCATCTCTCCTCTCCTCCCCTCTTCACTTCTCTCCTCTCCCCTTTTCTTCTCTCCTCTTCTCTTCTCTTCACTTCTCTCCTCTTCTCTTCTCTCCTCTCCTCTTCTCTCCTCTCCTCTTCTCTTCTCTCCCCTTCACTTCTCTCCCCTTTTCTTCTCTTCTTTCCTCTTCTCTTCTCTTCTCTCCCCTTCTCTTCTCTTCTCTCCTCTTCACCTCTCTCCTCTCCTCTTCTCTTCTCTCCCCTTCACTTCTCTCCCCTTTTCTTCTCTCCTCTCCTCTTCACTTCTCTCCCCTTTTCTTCTCTTCTTTCCTCTTCTCTTCTCTCCCCTTTTCTTCTTTCCCCTACTCTTCTCTCCCCTACTCTATTCTCCCCTTCTCTTCTCTTCTCTCCCACATGACACTCCTGCAGTACATTATTAATTACTGGTGTAATGGATGACTCCGTCCCAGCTTTATAAAGTGTATATTAAACATTACTGATATTAAAACTACACACCTGTATAAGCATGCCGTGTTCCAATAATGACGCTCTGTGATTAATGAACTCGTCCTCCATCTTAATTCACGCTATCGAATGTTTGAGATGTGAAGTGTTCATCTTAGCTTTATTTAATGTTTAGCTTCTTTTTCTGATTCACTAAATCATCCTGTGTGTGTGTGTGTGTGTGTGTGTGTGTGTGTGTGTGTGTGTGTGTGTGTGTGTGTGTGTGTGTGTGTGTGTGTGTGTGTGTGTGTGTGTGAGATCGTTCTGAAGTGGACGAGGGTGTGTGTAAAGGTGTTTTAGGTAAGATTAACGGTTAAGTAGGTGAGTTCGACGTTTATCTACGTAAATTGCAGGTTATTTGTACAAGTAAAAAGTTTTTAAACGTTGATTATTGCGTCTTTAAGATTTAAATCAGAATAAATCTGAGATTAATAAACTGATTAAACACACAGATAAATCAGCGACGGTGTGTATTTATTCTGAAGCCTCCACACGCACCTGCACACTGCTTTATACTGTAATCATTAAACTGTGTTTTTACAGGATTTTAAGATTGTTGTGTAAATAGTTGTGTGTGTGTGTTTCTCACACTGTGTAAATCCACATTGTTTCTGCTCATTGTGAATAAAAAATGTTTTCTTTACTGTCACTATCTGTTGTAGCTCATTATTATTATTATTATTATTATTATTATTATTATTATTATTTATGAGGAGGAGTTTATAAGTCGTAGTTGTGCATGTGTGAGATCTTGCACTTCTCTAAATTATATTAAAATAATTAATAATTTAATTATATACATCACTAAACATTTCTCAGGGTCTGTCAAAATTAATCTGTCTAAAATTAAAAAATTTTTTCCCATGTTAGCATTTAATCCAAGCTAGTGTTAATTAATTATTACTAATTTTATTCAACTTTTATACTATGTTTTAAACACATTATTATATATTTTAAACTTTTGTTCTGACAGCTATTATGAATTCCTGTATTTTAATATTATTATTATTTGTTTATTTTACTGTTTTATTTCTGACTGAGGTTTTGTTCGTGCTGTAAACCAGCTGTGGTTTAAATGTTTTTAAATTGTAAAGATTTTTCTTTTCATCACTAGAGGGCGGAGTCACTGCACAACTCCTCTCCCATGGTGTACACGTCCTCCTGATCGTGCTCAGGTGTTATATTACAGATACTTTATCAGGTGTTAAATCGCAGGTATTGCTCAGGGGTTAAATTACAGATCATTTGTCAAGTCAAGTCAAGTGGAGTTTGTCATTTCAATTATATAAAGCCAGTTAGTTCAGAGTGAAATGAAGCAACATTCCTCCAGGATCAAGGTGCTACATAAGACAAACACAGACAAACACAGAACTACAAGGAACTACATAAATTTATACATAAAGTGCACAAGTGCAAACGTGCAGACAGCACAAGACAGTACAAGACAGTACAAGTACAATGACTACTGAGATAGACAGTGGACGCAGTGAGTCCCAGTGCAGCGCCGATCAGCACGCAGTTCTGTTAGAAAGTGAATCCAGTGAGAATAGTGCAAAAAGAACAATATAAGTTGCTGATTTAAGTGTAAACATTAGAAGTAGCAGCCTAGTAGAGAGTATAAGATTTGTACAGTATCAATTCAATTCAATTTTATTTGTGTAACGCTTTTAACAATGGACATTGTCACAAAGCAGCTTTACAGAAATAAATGGATTCACAAAATATATTGTAAATATGTGAATTTATCCCTAATGAGTGAGCCAGAGGTGACGGTGGTGAGGAAAAACTCCCCGAGATGATATGAGGAAGAAACCTTGAGAGGAACCAGACTCAAAAGGGAACCATCCTCATCTGGGTGCAACGGATAGTGCGATTATAAATAAATCCCTTCTATTATTGTGTACTATATGGACAAATAGTGCAATTGTGCAACCAGGAAATTCATCACAGTTTTTGCAAGAAGTCCGGCTGGTTAAAATCTATCCACTGTCCACTGATGGAGTCCTGAGTACGAAGCTGCTCGTGGCAACTGCAGCCCCAAAGCCACTACAGCAATCGCAGTCCCAAGCCATTACAGTACAGTACAGTACAGTACAGCTCCCCATATGATCCCCAAGCAGCACCATCTCCACAGCCCCCAGGTGGCTCCATCCCCAGCAATCCAAACAGTTCTTCAGGCAGTCCATATGGGGCCCCAGCAGCAGCGAAGTACAGGCGCTGCTGGGCTTTCTTTGTTATGGAGCTGGTGTTGAGGGACCAGGTGAGGTTCTCCGCCAGGTGAACACCAAGAAACTTGGTGCTCTTGACGATCTCCACGGAGGAGCCGTCGATGTTCAGTGGAGAGTGGTCGCTCAACCATCTCTTTAGTTTTGTCCATGTTCAGAGACAGGTTGTTGGCTCTGCACCAGTCCGTTAGCCGCTGCACCTCCTCTCTGTATGCTGACTCGTCGTTCTTGCTGATGAGACCCACCGCGGTCGTGTCATCGGCGAACTTGATGATGCGATTCAAGCTGTGCGTTGCTACACAGTCGTGAGTCAGCAGAGTGAACAGCAATGGACTGAGCACACAGCCCTGTGGGGCCCCAGTGCTCAGTGTGGTGGTGTTGGAGACGCTGTTCCCGATCCGGACTGACTGAGGTCTCCCGGTCAGGAAGTCCAGGATCCAGGTGCAGAGGGAGGTGTTCAGGTCCAGCAGGTTCAGCTTTCCGATCAGGTGCTGAGGAATGATTGTGTTGAATGCTGAACTGAAGTCTATGAACAGCATTCGAACATATGTGTCTTTATTGTCCAGGTGGGTGAGGGCCAGGTGGAGGGTGGTGGTGATGGCGTCATCTGCTGAGTGGTTGGGACAGTAAGCGATGTTAAGCAGGTGTTGAATTACAGATAATTTATCAGGCGTTAAATCACAGGTGCTCAGGTGTTGAATTACAGGTCATTTATCAGGTGTTGAATTGCAGGTCATTTATCAGGTGTTGAATTACAGGTCATTTATCAGGTGTTGAATTACAGGTCATTTATCAGGTGTTGCTCAGGTGTTGAATTACAGGTCATTTATCAGGTGTTGAATTACAGGTAGTGCTCAGGTGTTGAATTACAGGTAATTTGTCAGGTGTTGAATTACAGGTCATTTGTCAGGTGTTGAATTACAGGTAGTGCTCAGGTGTTGAATTACAGGTAATTTGTCAGGTGTTGAATTACAGGTAGTGCTCAGGTGTTGAATTACAGGTAATTTGTCAGGTGTTGAATTACAGGTAGTGCTCAGGTGTTGAATTACAGGTCATTTATCAGGTGTTGAATTACAGGTAATTTGTCAGGTGTTGAATTACAGGTAGTGCTCAGGTGTTGCTCAGGTGTTGAATTACGGACCCTGCATGAGGTGTGTTAGCGCGGAGCCGTGGAGCAGTGTCAGGTGTGTGTGGAAGCGTTCTGCAGTGATGGAGAAGCGTTCTCCTGAGGATCCTCCCTCAGTGTGTGTGGGTGTGTGATGATGGAGGTGCAGTCTGAAGCCTGGGCGTGTTGAGATGTGGTCAGTGTGAAGGCCACAGAATCTTATTTACATCCTCATTAAACCATAACCTGGGGATGGGGGCGGAGTCATCCTGGAAGAGACCACGCCCCTCAGGATAGAATGGTCCTTCATGAAGGGGATTGTTCAGAAGACCTGCAGGAGTGAACTTGGTGTGAGTAGTAAAGGTGTGTGTGTGTGTGTGTGTGTGTGTGTGTGTGTGTGTGTGTGTGTGGGATAAACAGACCATCTCTTCCTCATGCTACTCTTTTTTCTCACTCTTTCTATCTCTCATTCTCTCTGTCTTCCTGTCATCCTTTTCTCTTTTCTCCTTTTCTTCTTTTTTTATTTCCTTCACTCTTTCACTTTCTCCTTTCTTTTTTTCCTCGGTGTTCACACAATGTCCCAAACCCACTCTCTTTCTCTGTCCACTTCTTCTTTCCCTCTTTTTTTCCCTTCTTTCCACCTTTTCATTTTCTCTTTTCTATCACTTTCACTTTAACGCTCTATTCTATTCACTTTCATTCTCTCTATTTTAATCCCTTGCTTTTTTTTGTCCTCTTTCTGTTCTTCATTCATTTTCTTCCTTCTTTCTTTTCATTCATTCTTTTTTTCACCTTTTCTCTCAGCCGCTCTTTCACTCCATCCTTCTTTATTTTTTCTTTTTCACTTTTGTTTTTTTTTTTCTTTTCATTTCCCAAGTTTTCTTTTCTTTCTTTTTCCTTTTCTCTCCTTTTTTTCGTTCCCTCCATTTCTCACAGTTTCTTTCTTTCCTTTTTTTTGTCTCTGAAATTCGTCCTTCTTTCATTCCTCCATCATATCCATCTCCTTTTAGGAAAATGTAAATGTGTTTATTAGGTTTATTGGCTTATATTTATATTTATATATTTTTTTCATCTGTAAACCTCCCAGTGGTGGGCGTGGTCGGGGTCGGTGACGTCACGCCGGTGTCCCCCCGGTGCAAGCTGCTACGAGGCGGTTTTGGGGCGGACCGAACACACACACACACACACACACACACACACACACACTCTCTCTCTGAGAGCGGTAATGCTGAGTCTGTTGGAAGGTGTGTGTTTACTTCCCCTGTGAGCTCGCGCTGGACACAGCGACATGGCGGCGCGCGGTAACGGAGCGGAAAACACCGACAGCACCGAGGTGAGTGCGCGCGCGGAAACCGGTCTCTCTCTCACACACACACACACACACACACACACACGCAATACTGCAACACCGCAGTAACACGATAAACGCATCCCAGAATAGTACAGCAGTGCCGGTTACCATAGTAACCACATTTACACCGTGTTCCGGATTGAGACGCAGCTTACATAGACATGTCACACACACACACACACACACACACACCATATATACACACATCATTCATACATACAAAACACACACACACACACACACACACACGCACCATATATACACATCATTCATACATACAAAACACACACACACCATATATACACACATAATACATACATACACACACACACACACATCGTACACACACACCATATATACACACATCATATATATATATACACACACACACACACACACACATGTATACACACACATACACACGCACACACACACTGCTTTTTCCCCACATCTAGCTCTGTATTTTTTGTTTCTTCATCTGTAACTTGACGTCGCAAACCGGAAGTGACATGGCTTCACCATAAACAGCTCGGACCCCGCACGCGCACATACACACGTCTGACATTTTTGTTGTTGTTGTTGTTGTTGTTGTTGTGGAGGATTGAGCTGTATATAATAAGACGCCACGTAGCTCGCGACCTTCACAGAAAGCGCAGTGACGCGATGCGTGGCGATGACGTCACTACCCTCATATTTCCCCTCTCTCTCTCTCTCTCTCTCTCTCTCTCTCTCTCTCTCTCTCTCTCTCTCTCTCTCTGTGTTTTTGAGTGATCTTTCTCTCGTGTAATTTGCTCTATAGATGTTTTAGGACATGACTGTGTGCATATTTGGTGTGTGTGTGTGTGTGTGTGTATATCTGTGTGTGTGTGTTTCATAAGCTTTATACAACACTCCTGCTGAGTGCACTCTGATTGGTCAGAAGATGTTGAGTAATTTTCCGTAACAGCAGCTCTGACAGTAGAGCAGGTTTATATTAATGCGCTCGTTCTGATACGTTATCGTTTCCATAGTAACAGTTCATTCACAGCGACGTGTACAGCGGACGCTTCTGGTGACGTTTTCTGTAACGAGAAATGTGTTTGTGTAACATGTATGGAAGGAGTCTCCAGTGTCAGCGCTTTGTAACAGTCAGAGGTAAAGCTGGAACTTTAAGTTTTCCGACGTCTTCAGGACAGAGGAGTTTACGCTTCTTTGCGGTTTCTCAGTAACATGCGGAACAAGCTGCGATTTTTATTTTTATCTTATTAACTTGAAGCGAGAGAATAAAGAGACTCCTGTGAGGGAACGAGTGTTTATAGCTGCTATAACGTAAGCGACAACAGGAACTAACTCGTTTCACTGAACATTAAATGTAACTATAAACAGATAAAAAGTATGATGTGTCGTTCAATAAATTAAAAATTAAAATGATCTCCGCTTCATCACACCACGCCGGTGATCCCAGAACGGGACGGAAATAATGAACTAATTTTGGTAATTATCGACTTTATCCACGTTTGTAACTCCAGTGTGTGTGTAGCTGACAGGAAGCTAACACACGTGTGTTTACCGACGGTGGGGATTCGGATTTAGCGTGCCATGATACTGTTATAATTATTATCTTTCTCCATCTTGATGTGTTTAATTTTTCTATTTCAGTCATTTACCTTATGATACTTTTCCACTGTGACTGTACTGTTTAACGGTGTGTGTGTGTGTTTTCCAGATAAAGAGATAATGTAAGTGTGGAATGTATCTGTCAGTACATGTCTCACACACACATAACCAAGCTTTAATTACTTTGTGTGTGTGTGAGTGTGTGTGTGAGTGTGTGTGTGAGATGTGTGTGTGTTGTGAATGGACTGATTGAGCCGTCACCTTTAGCAATATTTATTACAATTAAGATTCTCACCGCTGACAGTGATGGATGACTGTGTGTGTGTGTGTGAATTATGTTTCCCAGACAAAGTAGTGCTTAAAGTGTGAAAGTCTCTGTCAGTACATGTCACGTACACGCACACACACACACACACACACGCACGCACGCACACACACACGCACGCACACACACGCAACACACTGATCTGCTTACACACCAAAGCTCTAATTCCAGCTCTTTACTCTGTGTGTGTGTGTGTGTGTGTGTGTGTTACCTGTTGCTTGGGCAAAGGTAACAAATACTCTCTTATTCACTCTCATGTCTGACTTTAAAATGACCTTGTCCAGACCTTAGAGTCCTCTGTGTGTGTGTGTGTGTGTGTGTTAAGAGGATTGAACAAGCTGTAATATTGTAATGAAAGTAATCAGTTTAAGTTAATATCCCCTAGACACACACACACACACACACACCTGACCTGTAATGTGTATAGCTGTGTGTGTGTGTGTGTGTAATACAGTGTGCATATTTGTCTGTACAGCTGAAATTATTTCTATGAATATTTGCGGTTTCCTTCATAATCTTTGGCTAAATAGCTAGCATGCTAATTATCTGAGATTGTGAATGTGTAGTGTGCTAAGAAGCTAGCGTGATAAATACCTGCTTTGCTAACTATCTGCTTTGCTAATGGTGATAAAATAGCTTTTTAATTTTTTTTATTTTATTAAATCAGACGGATTTGTGCGAACACACAACACTTCATGCTTATAGTCATGACAACACTGTTGCTAGGCAACTTCTGAACAGGATGATCGGTGTAAATTATTATTATGTTGTTTAAAGATCTAATTTTTTTCATTTAGTACTGCTCTTCAGAAGCATCATAAGATATTTACATGGTTCCCAGAAGACAAAATAATAACAACGTACACCGATCATCCTGTTCAAAAGTTTACACCCCCCCCAGCTCTTCTTGAGCATCAGTGAATGTTTACAGCTTCTGTAATAGTCGTGTTTGAGTCCTTCAGCTGTCCTCAGTGTGAAAAGATGGATCTCAGCATCATGTAGCTGCTGATGGAAAGGAGTCAGATATGCAGAAGATGCTGGAAAAGCAGAGAAGGTGCAGGAGCTGGAGGATTTTTCTGAAGAACAGTGTGCAGTTTAACTGCTCAGGACAAACAAGAGACTCATGAACAACTTTCACAAAACATAAAAACAGTCTCTGATCATCAGGAAACACACACAGGATTAAGAATCGAGCGTATGGAAACTTCTGAACTGGTTCCTGTGTGTAGATTCAGTTATTATTGTGTCTTGTGGACGAGATGGAAACATCTGCTGTGTGAAATCGCTTATTCAGGGCAGAACTAAATAAAAACACAATGCAATTATTATGATCCTCTTATTTTTTTTTAATTGTTAACATTTTGCAGATTCTGTAAGGCGTATGGAAACGTATGACCCCAACAGTATTCTTCTTCCAAACACGCTGTGTGATGTTGAACCAAGTGTGCGTGTGTGTGTGTGTGTGTGTATCAATATTACTTGTCAAAATATCAGTATAAGGTGATGAATAATGTAGTAAGGTAATTTACTTCACCACACACACACACACGCACACACACACGCACACATAACGTGTCATGTACAAGTTGCTGGCTGAAACTTGTAAGAAATGCTAACAGCGTTCATCAAAGAGAAAAGCGACACGTAAACACATTTTTTTAATACAATATGGTGGCTGGTTGACTGTGAGCATTACCCATAATGCACCGCAGATGAACATACAACAATTTTAGCCATTGGAAAGTGTCTTTAAGAGCG
>NC_069725.1:24748566-24761066 GCF_027358585.1 Pangasianodon hypophthalmus | reverse complement strand
ACACACACATCATATATACACACATCATATATACACACATCATACACACACACATCATACACACACACATCATACACACACACACACATTATACACTCCTAAACGGCTTTCTGTTGCCCGTGTAGTGCGGTCTGTGGGGTGCAGACGTTACGTTTGGCCCTGTGTAGTGCAGGTGTGTATAAAGCGGTTTTTAGCCTAACTTTGGCTCTGTTTCCATAGAAACAGGCGTATAGAAGGTCAGTGGAGTCTCACACACGCAGCAGCTCGCGTTAAAGTTCAGAGTAAAGTTCACTTTAAGTTTGTGGTTAATTTTGTTGTACAGTTTGTGTTAGTGTACAGTGCACAGATGTCAAACCTGAAGGTTTTAGTAATAAATCTCATGTGAGGATGGTGTGTGTGTGTGTGTGTGTGTGTGTGTGTGTGTGTGTGTGTGTGTGTGTGCAGGCGATCTACGTGTATCAGAAAGCTGCTATTCTCAGCATGATGAGTGAAGACGAGGTGAAGAACACTGGGGAGGACATTGTGGACTTATTCAGGTAAAACACACACACACACACACACAGCCCTTCCAATCTCATTTATTTACATACACTCACATCTAATATCCTCTGTGTGTGTGTGTGTGTGTGTGTGTGTGTGTGTGCAGGCAGGTGGAGGGGCTGAAGCAGCGATTAGCCGGGAAGTCCATCCCCACTGAGAAGTTCGCGGTGAGGAAAGCTCGCCGATACTCAGGAGCCAAACCTGTCAAACTAGTCATCCCTGCACTGGTGAGACACACACACATACACACACACATACACACACACACACATACATTAGGTGATTGGGACTCTCTGTTAAATCCTGTGTATGACTAATAATGTGTATTCCTGTTTGTACAGCAGGAGATAAGAGCGTGTGTTTGTGTGTGTGTGTGTGTGTGTGTGTGTGTGTGTGTGAAATTCATTCACAGTCATAATCACTGGAACATAATTATTTACACTATGTTGCAGTAATTACACCAAGTCACTAACTGTTTCCTGTGAGTTTGATCTTTAAAGAGGCTATTAAGTAATTATTGTGACAGGAAGTGATGTAACAGGAAGTGCTTTCCTGTAACAGGAAATGATGTACGTGTGGAACGGGTTCGCCATTGTGGGGAAGCAGCCGGACGCCACAGAGGCTTTACTGATCACTATAGAGAAAGCAGAGGAACAGCTGAGGAACAATCCCAGTGAGTGTATATATATATACATACACACACACACACACACACACACACACACACACAAACTCTCTCTGTCTCTCTCTCACACACACACACACACACACACACACACACACACACACACACAAACTCTCTCTGTCTCTCTCTCACACACACACACACACACACACACACACACAAACTCTCTCTGTCTCTCTCTCACACACACACACACACACACACAAACTCTCTCTGTCTCTCTCACACACACACACACACACACACACAAACTCTCTCTGTCTCTCACACACACACTCTCTCACTCTCTCTCTCACACACACACACTCACACACATACACACACACACACTCTCTCACTCTCTCTCTCACACACACACACACACACACTCTCTCACTCTCTCACACACTGTGAAACTAAACAATTAAACCAAAACCACTGATTCTGAGTTATATCTCTGGTGTCTGTGTGTGTTTGTGTGTATGTGTGCGTATGTGTGTGCGTATGTGTGTGTGTGTGTCTGTTTATGTGTGTATGTGTGTATGTGTGTGTGTGTTTGTGTGTCACAGAGCCCACAGAGTATCACACGGATGACGAGTGTTTGGTGCAGATGTTGAAGGGTTTGTGTCTGAAACATCTGGGCAGGTTCCTGCAGGCGGAGCTCTGCTACTCACAAGTCATTGCAAGGTGTGTGTGTGTGTGTGTTACATACAGTCAGGATGTTTGTGTGTGGCCTATACTGAAGTGTGTGTGTGTGTGTGTGTGTGTGTGTGTGTGTGTACAGTGAGAAGAGGATTCGTTATGATCATTATTTGATCCCTTTCACTCTCTATGAGCTGGGTTTACTCTACAAACTGCAGGGAGATGTCGCCAAGGCAACCAGATACATCGAAGACGCCAAGTGAGTACACACACACACACACGTGCACACACACACACACACACACACGCATGCACACGTGCACACACACACACACACACTCACACACGCACATACACACACACTACTAGTAATTTAATTACAAGTTGTTTTTTTATACAATGATACTTTTATAACAAATATTAAAAAATAAATTAATTAAATAAAAAGTGAACAAAAAGAAATTAAATTTAATACATTTTTAAACAAGAACTAATAATGTGCTGAATCCTATAATTTCATTGTTAAAATCATTTCAGTAAAAATAACAGATTACTGATAATTATTCAGAATTTTGTAAAAGTAAAATAAAAGTTTGTATTAGTTTTTTAAATGACTTACGGCATGTTATATTTTATTCTACTGTTATGTTTTAGGTTTTATATTAAACACCATTTTGATTAATTTATTTATTATTGATGTTAATAATTCTCAGCAGATTAAAATAAAATAATAATTAAATTTTAATCTGTTTTTTATGAATGAATATAGGATGAATTATAAGGATTACTCGATGGAGTCTCGGCTGCATTTCCGCATCCACGCAGCGCTGAACAGCCTGAAAGGTACTCCGGTCAACTCGCCATAGCAACGGGCACGTCACACCCTGACCTTTGACCTTTACGATGGGAGCGACATCATCCTGATCATCACAGTACTGTAACGAGTGACGAGTAAAACGTTCGTCTAGAAAAACACACCAAAGTGCTTTTCCTCTTCTGTGTATTAGCAGAGAGGAGACGTTAGAACACACACACACACACACACACACACACACACACACACACACATGCTTGTACCTCAGCAGGTCAAAACTTGAAATGGGGTTTAGTTGTTTATAGAAATATTATATAATTAAGGGAGAATGGTGTATAAATTTTATTTAATTTTCTTTTTATCTTCTATTTTTTTTTTCTCATGAGCAAAAATGAAAAAATCAAGCAAAATCCAACATGGCTGCCTTCGTCTTGTTCTAGTTAAAGCTGCAGTATGAATTTTTTAAAACCTTTTTTATGCTTAAAAATTAGCATTGAGAAGCATTTATGAGTCGGTTCTGCTCTCTGAGTGGGCGGGGCTTCCTCACTCACCTGTCAATCACAGTAACACTAGCCAATCATTGGTGCTTGCAGCAGTTCGAAAAGATGCGATGTTTTCACGCTCTCGGATAACTAGCTCAGCTAGCAATTAAACCTTCGACTATGGAAATGTGGCTGCGACTAAATTGACTGAATTCGTCGTACGTTTTTCGTACGTGGAAATTAACGTAACGTGTTTTTACTTTACATTCTCCACAGGAGAGGAGCACGTGATGTTATGAAAAGATTTCACTTGCAGTAACACATTTACACCAGAGATGTCACCAAATCACTCAACGCCCCAAAGTTACATACTGCAGCTTTAAAGTTTTTTTTTTTCTGGTGATTAAAATGAGTTATTTTTAGTTTAAGTTCTAGCACAGTTTAGACAATCATAAAGCTTCGGTTACTGACGCTGTGCTGATGCCGACGTCTGATCAAGAACAGCTCCGTGCTTTTCCATTGGTTCTCTTCATCGCCATGACAACTCATAGAGCAGTTCAAATGATTTGCATAAGACACATGTGAAACAGTATGGCGAGATGTTGGAATATTGAATATTATTATTGAAGGAAATAGCTGAATTAATCGTGATGATTGTTATTAGGACACGCCCACAAATGATGACGTAATAGCTGCGACTCTTAACCTGGTGGAAGTGGGAGGCGGTTCATCAGCGCAGTATCGCAGAAAAACTGTTACGAAGAATATTTACTCAAATCTAAAATCCAAGATGGCTGCTTTCAGGATCTTTTATTGTTTTATTCACACCAAACATTTCTGTTTATGTGTGTGTGTGTGTGTGTGTGTGTGTGTGTGCATTCTCACCCCTCTGTGTGGCTCACTGTATGGTGTTTAATATTTTATTGCGTACCTTTTAAACGAGCCTCACTGCATCATTTCAGCTTTGCGTACTTTACGTTTGTGTAAATTATATATATATATTTTCGTAATGCTGTGTGATGAGATGAGATGCAGTAGCGCAGAGTTTACGCTGATCATCAGTTACACGATACATATCACGGTATTATCACAATATTCTCATCACCATAAAATCTGCACAGCGTCTTCTAAAGGTCCTGATTCGTCAGGAGAAATCCATCCCATAATACTCAGGCTCTGGAGCAGATCAGAAATATTATTTATTCTAGAAATTGTTTCTATTATTTATTCTAGGAATTCTGAAATTGTTTATTTCATTAGAAAGGAAATGTTACATTTCTTTTGGTTTGGATTAGACACAAAATCATACACGTGAAAGTATAGATTTATAAGATCAGACACGGATTCATACGTTTAAAAGTTATTACTAATGAAAAGATTATAAATGTAGATAAATTACAAATTATAAACTTAAAAGATTAGACTTTAAATGTATACATTAAGAAGATTAGACACAAAACTGTAGAATTGTAAGATTTGGCCTGTTCTAGAATCAGAAAATTCAGACACCAAAGGATAGAAGATCAGACGTAAATTTTTAAATTGGAAAATTAGACAGAAAATGAAACTGAGGAACATTAGATTTTAACTTTCTCAGATTTGGTACGTTATAGAACCGAAAAATTAGGCAGAAATTTATCCTTCAGATTATTAAAACATAACGATATGTTTGGAAGATCAGATTTAGATTCAGTTAAGATCCTGAGGTTTAGATGATTTTGGAGATTAGATTCTGAAGGTTACAGTCAGCTCCAAAATTATTGGCACGCTTGATAAAGATTAGTTTAAAAGAAAGGTTATGAAAAAAAAGTCTTTGTGGTTAATTAGCTTAATCTCGCACTGAGTATACATGAGAGAAATCTAACCTTTAAATGATGTAAATTTATTCTACAAAAAAAATTACAATTATCAATCAAAAAAAGTAATAAAACCTTGTGTCACAATTCTTGCATTGATAATTCTGGAGCTGAGTGTAGATACACATTTACCGCAACACTGTCTCAATGTACTGGCTCATTAATATTCATGATCTCACCTCATCCAATCACTCGCCAGCTCTGTGTACTGGCTCATTAATATTCATGATCTCACCTCATCCAGTCACACTCCAGCTCTGTGTACTGGCTCATTAATATTCATGATTTCACCTCATCCAGTCACACTCCAGCTCTGTGTACTGATTCATTAATATTCATGATCTCACCTCATCCAATCACTCGCCAGCTCTGTGTACTGGTTCATTAATATTCATGATCTCACCTCATCCAGTCACACTCCAGCTCTGTGTACTGGCTCATTAATATTCATGATCTCACCTCATCCAGTCACACTCCAGCTCTGTGTACTGGCTCATTAATATTCATGATCTCACCTCATCCAATCACTCGCCAGCTCTGTGTACTGGCTCATTAATATTCATGATCTCACCTCATCCAGTCACACTCCAGCTCTGTGTACTGGCTCATTAATATTCATGATCTCACCTCATCCAGTCACACTCCAGCTCTGTGTACTGGCTCATTAATATTCATGATTTCACCTCATCCAGTCACACTCCAGCTCTGTGTACTGGCTCATTAATATTCATGATCTCACCTCATCCAATCACTCGCCAGCTCTTTGTACAGCTCTGTGTACTGGCTCATTAATATTCATGATCTCACCTCATCCAGTCACACTCCAGCTCTGTGTACTGATTCATTAATATTCATGATCTCACCTCATCCAATCACTCGCCAGCTCTGTGTACTGGCTCATTAATATTCATGATCTCACCTCATCCAGTCACACTCCAGCTCTGTGTACTGGCTCATTAATATTCATGATCTCACCTCATCCAGTCACACTCCAGCTCTGTGTACTGGCTCATTAATATTCATGATCTCACCTCATCCAATCACTCGCCAGCTCTGTGTACTGGCTCATTAATATTCATGATCTCACCTCATCCAGTCACACTCCAGCTCTGTGTACTGGCTCATTAATATTCATGATCTCACCTCATCCAGTCACACTCCAGCTCTGTGTACTGGCTCATTAATATTCATGATCTCACCTCATCCAGTCACACTCCAGCTCTGTGTACTGATTCATTAATATTCATGATCTCACCTCATCCAATCACTCGCCAGCTCTGTGTAGAACGGTAATAATAATAATAATAATAATAATAATAGTAATAATAATAATGGGTTTAGACTGATTGTTATCTCTCTTTTATTCTCTCTCTCTGTCTGTCTTTAGATGTAAGGCAATATTCAGGTACATCAGGAGGAGTTTCTCTCGATCACTTTGTTGTGACATGAAACATGAAAAAAGAATAAATAAAAAAAAAGAATTTAGTATAAATTTAATCATAAACTATAATGTAAATATATACACGAATCTCTCCATTGCTTTACTATGCAGATTGTATACGCACATATTCATAAAAATAAATGTACAATATCCGTTACTTTAAGTAAAACACGCTAAACAAGCGATCTTAGTTTTTTTCCTCAAACACCAGCACATATGACATGAAGCTCCTCCAGCAAGCTGACGGCTTTTACAAAGTGCTGCTGCTGACGAAGCTGCAAAAAAGTTACATTTAAAAAACAAAAACACGCTGAGTGATATCACATGCGTTTTTTGTTTTTTAATCGCTGACCAATCAGGTGGCAGCTCAGGGAGAAAACAAAAACAAGCAGTACAGTGCGGAGTGCGAGTCTCATGACACAGGGCTGTACTCACATTCGCAACTTAAGTCCAAAAGTTAGGAAAGTTCCAGGAAAGTTGCTGGTATTCAGAGTTGGGTTACGCGGCTGCTTGAGTGGAATTTCTGAGCTCCGCTTTCAGATTATTAAAATCACCTGCGCGTAGTTCACACCTCCGCGGCTTCAGATTTTTCTTGAGTAGAAGTGTCTGAGATAACGGCGTCTAGACCACCTTTAAACTGCTCGCTCGTGTCGATATCGCAGAAGAATGTGTTTAAGTTCGAGGTCAGAATCACTCGTACCTCAGACGCGGCTCTATTTTAGACAAACTCCGCTCCGTGTACGTCATTCTCTCACGTAACTCTCTGAATATTAACAAGTCTGTGTGTAGTTTCCTGACTGAGCACTTACCTCAACTCTGAGTGATTATAAACAGACTTATGAGATGGTAATTCAGAAATTCTGCAGTCATTCAAAATGGCTCAGTAGTGGGCGGAGTCTGAGGCACCCGCTGATGACATCAGACAGCAGTGTTTGGCTAAAAGAAATGTCCTTCCAGGAACATGTTCTACATGAAAGTATCAGTAGCAGAGCAGAACACTGAGAGCGGTTCTACATCGCCTGCGTCCGACCCTTTCTCCATCAGCCGACTCCTGCTAATTTGCATATAATTTGCATATCAGACGCCGCAGACTCCTAGTTGCCTTGTGTTTATTCCAGGTGAAGCTCCGTGTACTGTACGGCTGGTCGATGCGATGAGAAGAATAAATATATGAATAAACAGATGTACAGATAGATGTATATATCGCTACGCAGGACAGAGTTTTATTTATATCAGCGTTTATGTTGTGTGAGTGTGATCAGAAAAGTCACACCGAGGTCACATGATCAACCCGTTAGCTATGAGAACGTAAAGAGACGATACACCACAGAGAAGTAGTTCTCGACTCGATTATCGGAATAATACCTCCATCTCAAACTGCACACTACGATGATTTATACGATTTATAGGAATTCCAGTCTACACTCTACTGTACTAAATAGTGCGCAGGTTGTCTTTACTAAGGCTTTATCCCAAAACACACACTACACTACTAACTAGTATGCTATGAAGGTTCATTTTTAGGAGTATGACTCTATCCTAAACAGCATACTAGCATACTAAATAGTGTGCGTGTGTGATTCTGTAGGATTGAGGCTGCGTCCTGAACCTCAGTAAACCACAGTGTGATGGGGTTTATACAGGATTAAGGCTGCATCCCAAATGCATACTGCTGTATTAAATAGTGGGCAAGTGTTAAGGTATAGAGTCATGCAGAAGAGGGTGTGTAGGCTGTTAAGTAGTGTGTAGTGCAGTTGTTTGTGGTTTGGGACGCAGCCCGAGTCTCTTCATGATAGCGTCTGATTTTATGTTTCTCACTCATCACCACTCAGCCTGCATCTTTATTTCTTTACAACATTTAATTATTAAATATTAATTATTAATGATAGTACAAAGTATAATGATATAAGTACAAAGTTGTTTTCTTTTTACATGTATTTGTTCACATTTTGATTCTGTATGTTTTTTTTTATTTCAGTTAAACACCAAATGTTGATCAGAAAATGTGTAAAAAAAAATCGAATAAAACACATCATAGAAATATACCTGTTGAGCCAAGTTGCAAAAGTTTGTACACCCTTACGACAAAAATAAAGAAGAATTATAATTTAGAGCAAGAAGAAATGTAGTGTTTTTGATTTCACACCTTTTTCCTTCATTATCACAGTCAACAGAAATGCTCAAATAATCTATGTTAAGATATTATTAATGAATAAATAAAACAAATCTACGTTACAAAAGTTTTTGCCCCCTTTCTGATTGTGATGTGACTATTCTCTGTGCGTTTTAAAAGATATTTTCTGCTATAATCAATCCTTATTTCTGTAACACACTAACACGTGTGTGCTTGTAAGAAAATGTTTTGTATTTTACTGTTTATTATTGTTTATTACTGTACAGTTTATTATTGTTAGTAGTGTACAGTGAGAGGTGAAGCCTTTATTCTATACATAAACACTAGCATACTGTTTAGTACTGTAGTATGCTGCTTGATAAATTAGTCCTATAAATTAAACCTAAGTTAATTAATTACACACACACACACACACACACACACACACACACAGTTTGTCTGCTTTATTGTGTGTTATGTGATGGAATATTCCAGTAAGGTCGTCGGTGTGTATTTACAGAAGTTAATGATTACTGAAGGTCTGTTTGGGGAAATAAAGACTCGGGGTTCAGCTGGATAAAGGACAGAGAGAAGACGACAGAGAGGAGAGATAGAAGGATATAGAAGGATATAGAGATAGAATGATGAGGATTACACTCGTTCTTCTTCTCTCTGTCCTCCTGCTGCAGCTCGGGTGCACGGTGAGTCCTGACATCTTTATTTATTATATTTATTAAGTGTAACACTAGTGTGTACAATAAACACAAAGTCTATGAGTCCACTGATTTAAAATCTACAAATTTCAATGTAGATTTTAGATTGTAGCTGATTTTGTGTTTTATTATCATCCATAAAATAAGGCTGTTTTTAAACACTCAACTGTGCAAAAATTAATATTTTAAAATCTGTTAGCTGCAACTCAGGAACAGAAGACGAAGTCCAGGTTAGACATCACGTTTGTTTTGCAGAAAAAAACTTGGCCTGCTCAAGAAAACCTTTTTTACACTGTGATAAAAATATAATGTTACAGTAAAAAAAACCAAAAAACCACACCATGTTTACACAAGTTTAAGCTCAAAATATGACTTATAAGGTGCATGTGTTATTGGTTTTTGCTCATTTTCATGATAATTTACATGGTTTGGGATGAAATGCAGCTGAGAAGGATCTGCGTGTGTGAGTGCATGATTGTGTAACAATGACAGCGATGATGAAAAGTCAATATTCACATAAACGATCTGCTCTTCACTCTTTATTGATTAATGTGGATGATTCACTAAAGTGAGATTGAGAGAGATTCCCAAACTAGGGGTCATGTGATTTACAAATGAGGTTTCTCACCCACAATCTCTTCTTTTGTTTTATTCTTTCAAATTTATATTAGAATGTTGTTTATTGCTGATGTATGGGTTTGAAGCTGGATGTGACACACAAAAGCTGTGCGAAGACACGCAGGTTTACTCTTGCCAGTAGACGTGTAAGCCAGTGCAGGGAATGTTCCTTTGGCTTTTACTCACTTACGTTATATGTTACTGACCTGATAAAGTGTTCAGATGCTTCAGTAATCCTAAACTGTAAATCTGGAATTTTAAAAAAGAATGTAGAGTGGTGAAAGCTTGTAGAAAATTCACAATGGCCATTTGGGGTCTTTTATCCTAAAAGTTCAGGACGCACTGAGCTACAGATGGATGAATCAGTGAATCTTTTAATCGTGACTCAGATTCACTTCCCTGTTGTTCAGCGAATCAGTATTTGAATCAGTGAATCTTATGGTCATGACTGAGATTCGTTCAGTGAGTCAGTGAATGTTTGAATCAGTGAATCTTTTGTTCCTAATCAGTGCATACAATACAGCTGGGCTTGGTGTGGAAATATTTATCTACACCACAGCGCTGTTAAATTCTGCACTCTGATTGGTCGGAAGGTGTTGATTAGTTTTCTATAACAGCAGCTCTGACATTAGTGCAGGTTTATATTAATGCGCTGGGTCTAATATGCTATCGTTTCTATAGTAACAGCTCATTCACAGGGACGTGTACACCGGACGCTCCACTGATAATAAACAGAATTTTAAAAAACGTGTAATCGTTGATATGGTGAAGTTTTCTGTAAGTGTTTATGTAATTTCTGGAAGGAGTCTCCAGTGTCAGCGCTTTGTAACAGTCAGAGGTAAAGCTGGAACTGTAAGTTTTCCGACATCTTCAGGACAGAGGAGTTTACGCTTCTTTGCGGTTTCTCAGTAACATGCGGAACAAGCTGTGTTTTTTTCTCTTATTAACTTGGAGAGAGAATAAAAAGACGCTGGTGAGGGAACGAGTGTTTATAGCTGCTATAACGTAAGCGACAACAGGAATTAACTTGTTTCACAGACTTTAAATGTAAATATAAACAGATAAAAAGTATAGCGTGTTGTTCTTGAATAAATAAAAATTGTAATTGTTGGTAAGTTGCTGTGGTGTAAGAGGAATAAAACACCTGGGGACGTGCTGTTCGAGGAAAATAATCAACGTTCAGGGTGATAACAGTAACAACACTTCATCACACCGCCATTAAATATTGACAAACTTTGTAGTTTTAGAAATTAAACACCTGATTAATAATGAAATTAAGACTGTGTATGTGTGTGTCTGTGTGTGTCTCTGTGTGTGTCTGTGTGTGTCTGTGTGTGTCTCTGTGTGTCTGTGTGTGTGTGTGTGTTCAGGAGCGACAGCCGGTGAGTTTAACTTTTATTTTCGTTGTTATTCATCTCAGTTGGAGTTTGATGATGACTTTAATTTGTGTAGCGCTTTTTTACTAAAGAGGAAATGAACACAACACAAAGCAATACGCAGAGATACAGCAATACGTTCATTATCAGATTTCCACTTTGCTCACGTGATATCAAAAAATATCATATCATACTAGTACAAAAAATCACTAGCTAACAGCCAACTAACATTAGAGAACTTTAAGAGCATCACTCCGTAACCATGGCAACATATAGATAAAACAGTACAGCTAACAACTTAGCTAAAGAGACTTACTATTAAAGTTACTGTAAGCATAAACGCTAACAGCTCACAAAACGTTAGCTACGACACAGCTTAGCTAGTTAATGAAACATAATTAGGAAAAAATATTAAAATGATAATAAATATACACTTTTACTAAATGTGTAAGAGTGAAATGAGTGTGTGTTACAGCAGAGTGTGTGTTTAATTGCTTATGTGTTTATTTTGGCGGTTTGGGAGAAGAAGTTCACAGACGACGTGCCCAGTCAAGATGCCGTGACTGAACAACATGCCGTAGGTTTTACTTTCTGTTTTAAATTAAAAAAAGTAAAGCAGAGGTTTCTCATTAGTTGACAGTAAACGATGAGCCGAGGTCAGATGAGTCCGATGTTTATATTTTGTCTGATAAAACCAACATTCGCCATGACAAAAATAAAAAAAATAATGGTCATTAACTTTCATTTTTTTGAGTTACATGAACTTGTATTATTTATTTTTCTTCAAATAGCAAAGACTTAAATCACTTAAAACCGCCCTTCAGGATTTATTTACACAATGAAACATCAGCTGCACCTGATTAAAGGTGCAATAGTCAATTTTTTTTTATCTTACTTGTATGTATAACCTGGAAGATATGTAGAATATGAAAAGAAATAATAAAAATGTAAAAATGAATGCTTGATTGTGTTCAGATGGGCTTCCTGTCCCCCTTTTTTTTTCTGTGTTCAGAAGGTTCACCTGGAACAGGTAGTAGAAGACCCACCGGTGAGTGTAACTTTTATTTTCGTTGTTATTCATCTCAGCTGGAGTTTGATGATGACTTTAATTTGTGTAGCGCTTTTCATTCTAAAGAGGAAATGAACACAACACAAAGCAATACGCAGAGTTACAGCAATACGTTCATTATCAGTTTTCCACTTTGCTCACGTACATATAACCTGGAAGATATGTAGAATAT